>NC_142093.1:19092938-19395438 GCF_054644295.1 Miniopterus natalensis | reverse complement strand
TTATTTAGTCTCCCTTTTACTCCTTTCCTGTTCTTTAACATCCAGGTTATTATAACAGTATCGGCAGGAAGGAGTCCTTGGGTCAGAGGACTCAGAAAGGCAGCAGCAGCTTGGGACATTGTAACGGCAAGGCCGTATTTATCAACAAGAAACAGCTGTTGGGTGAGCTTTCATGGGGTATTCAAAGCAGATAGACTCTAAATGGCTAAACATTTGTTTGTTTGGGCTATGTTTTAAATAATTAGATGTGTAAGGATTTGAGTCTGGCACTGGCAGGCTTTTGAGCTAAAGGGTCTGAGTCTTCAGTGAAGAAATAAACAACCTTAGGGCCAATACACAGAGGCTGTTTTTTGCTCATTTATATAAAGATGATGCAATAGAAAGAATAGCAGGTTAGATTCATAGCACCTTGACTGCCCTTGAGGTTTTAGGAACTTTGGTTAAGTATGTCACTTAATATCTCTGAATCTGATGTTCCTCTTCTCTAAAGTACAGATATTAGACGAGGGGTCCACCAACTACGGCTTGCAGGCCAGACTTGGCCCACCGCCTTGTTTTGTAAATATTTTAGTGGGACGCAGCTGCCTTCATTGGTGTATGTGTTTCCTATGGCTGCTTTACTTCTGCAAAGGTAGAGCTGAGTAGTAAAAGAGACCATATGGCCTCCAGAGCTAAAATATTTATTGTTTGGCCTTTTGGAGAAATGCTTGCTGAGCCCTGGACTAGACTCTACACTTTCTTCAGCTTAAACTATTTTGATTAAAAAAAAATAAAAATCAAAGCCCAGCTCTTATCATATTTATCAGAGTTTCTGCTTCTTATTTTTACTACCTTTTGAAACATCAATCAATACAGTTAAGCTGTGGAGCTTATTTGTAGGTTTCATACCAAACGTCACAGGCGTCATTTCTCATGCATTTAAGGAGATGTTGCCAGTCTCCCTGAATAAATCAGTAGCTATTACATTTTCATGTCTAACCTGAAATGAAAATGGAAAGATAAGACAAAAAGAGTGCAGGAAAATGAAAAATACAATACTTAATTGAAATAACACGAATATTTTATGTTGAACAAAATGTAATTACTTAATCGGGTGTCCGCCGGTGGCACGCTCCCCTCCCCGCCCTAGTGTGAGTGACTGGTCACTTCGTCTCTGCAGGAGTTCAAGCCTGCATTTCACCTCTCACCTGGCAAAAGACGAAAACTGGTCAAAAACAACCAATTCACGTTAGTTACTAAGATTCTTATTTGGCAAGCATTGTTCTTAATTATTAATTCAACATTTCATCCATCAATCACTGGTGATTATACAAAGCTTTAAATCGCAAGAAGTCAAACTGAAGCCTCTAAGAAATCATTCTTTCCGAATAAAGGTCAAGGTTGTTTTGCTATACGCTAAATAAAATTTTACGCAGATCTTTATGATAGTGCCACTCGAGAATAGGAAAACATTATAAAACTGCATCATCTGTACTTTAAAATAATTTAAAGCATGATGGACACTCTTCTAAAAAAAAGGACATGTGCGCTTCTCAGGATGTTTTTGTTACATACATTCAGAATAATTCCTTCATGGAAACGCTGCTCAGCCTGATTGACATGACAGTTCATTTACATTCAGTCCTACCGTGCGTATCGCGGTGAAGGACCAGAAGCTGTAGTAAAATGATAATGGCCGCAGTGTTTCATGGATTTTCAAATAGTAAATGCAAGATGGAATTGAAAGGCTTCCAGTATGCTTTCTGTTTACGTGAAAGGTACGGCATGCGGTTCGACCAGGTTTTCTAATTTCACTACGTATTAGGAACCGTGTCAAGGTCTGGCTGACACGGCGGAGTAGTTACAATGTTGCAAGTGCTGCCTTGATGCTTTACAGCTGCTTCCCAGGCGCTGGCTGCAGTCCCCGCTCCTGCTGTTGTGTGATCGTTGGTCTTCACGCCGCTGAGGACACTGAGCCGGGTAAAGTGGACGTGAGAGCGCAGGACAGAAAGGCAGCAGAGCCAGGCTTCACACCAAGGCCCCTGCCTTTAGACACCCAAACACAAGGGCAAAAATATTTTCTCTCCCAGCGGGCTAAGCCGACGCTGATCCTGCTGCGGTTTGCTGAAACCGACATCAATAATGAGATGGATGAAATCTCGGTGAAACAAAATGACAGTGAGAACAAAATCCCGTCCAGTGCTCTCTGAGACTTTCCATTGTCGTTTGTCAACTTGACAAATATGAAACATCAGCAAAAACAAAGAGTAGAATGGAGGCAGCGAAAGGAAAGATAAAAGCAAATAAGCCAATATTAATAGCAAAGTCAAATTGTTGCGGGATGGTTATTATTTAAATCATATTTCCCCCCAAATGTGCATTCTCTTTGTTCCTCTGCTGCTGCCTGGTGCCATGCCCCTTGTTTTCTCTCAGTCTAATTCCTGCCTCGTCCAGGAGCTGCCCCGGCAGAGCGCCCGCTCGGCCCTGCCCAGGGCCGTGTGAAGGACGGGGAGGGTGCAGCAGCCGTCCCTGGGCCTGCGGTTAGCAGGAGCCCGTGGCCTTCGGCAGCCACCAGGTCAGAGGGGCCTGCCTCCTTAAGCGCAGCAGCTCCGCTGGCCCCCGCTGCAGCTCTGTGGAAGCCGCGGAAGCCACCGGCCTGTCCCTGCAGCAGGCTTCTGACGCGGGGTTGGCCCCTGCTGCTGAGCAGGGCGCATGCAGGACCTCATGGGCCTGCTGGGTGGCCGCAGGAGCCCTTAGCCCAGCCCCTTCCTGTAGAGCTGCTGGCAGGTGGTAAGGAGCGAATGGCTCGTGCCCTCGGGCACACCCCGGCTCCAGAGGCTGGGCTGTAAGGCCAACGCCAGCAAGTGGTCAGGCTCTTCCCCCAGATCCTGCTGCAGAAGCGCTGCCAGGGTCCCTGATGCCGGCTTCAGGTCGCAGCGGGACGCCTTTCACTAAGGACTTTAAAAGTTCTAACCAGTGCTTGATATTTCTGTGGCAAAGTGCAATTCTTTGGAAAAACTGTCTGTGCCTATTGCCTGTGGGCACCCACTCCCCTTCCTAGAGAATTATTCTTTCTTAGATGGTGTTGTTTCCTTCCTTGAGTAGAAATCCTCTCTCAACCACTAACTGCTGACCAGACGACTGTTGTGTAATGAGTTTGTGGTAAGAGCTTTAGAAGCTTTACATCTAAAGTCTGTCTGGAGGCCCCAGCAGCTATTTGTATAGTTATCGCTGCTCAGCGTCTTCTGAAGGCACAGGGGGACTGGGAACATTCGGGTCCAGCCTGCCCGGGCTGGAGGCCCGTTTCTGCTCCTAGACTTCCTTCCATTAGAATCTGACCCATGGCCAAGGCTCTGTGTCAGACACGCACATGAGAGTCTGACTCAGGAGGGGTGATGTGGGGGACGATGCCGGGCAGGCCTGATGGGAAGAGACACAAGTGTGGTGAAGAGGCGTCTGTCTGTCAGGCCGTCCCGGGACAGAGCTGACAGCGAGAAGGCCAGGGCTCCAGTCTGGGGGCAGCTGCAGGAAGATTTCCGCTGGAGTGGCCTGTTAATCGAGGGACCTTAACTACATTCCTCAGCTCTCTCTTTGGCCTTTGCAGAGACTCATTGAGCTGCCTCTATTGGTTTAATATATTTTTTGTAGGCGAGGTCATGATATAGCTAGACTAGGTATTTTTACAGAACTCTCAGTAGCAAATAACCAAACTTCCAAACATTACCTTTCTATGGTCATTTTGACATCTCGTGTAATCCTGAGTAGAGAGAGTATAGCAGATGAATTCCCTTAGATACCCAAATTAATTTAATCCATTTTCTATTCTCTTTCTCTTTACTTTCTGTAACTATTCACCACGTATTGGTATATCTGTTTTACTGCCTCAAGATTATAAGTTACTGAAGTAACTAAAGGCATGACTTGTGTGGAAATAATTTTGTATCTTTCACATCTATCCAAATAACTTTCATATAGTGGGTATTCAATAAATGTTGAATATATAGCTCAATGCTTCTACCTAAAGCTTGGATATGAAGCAAATTATATGTATCAAGCTCTTGAAGGCAAATTTGCATCATGTTTATTATGAGTAGAAAATGTAACCTTAGAACATAACAGGTTAAAGGTAACTTAAGGGAGGGAGTAGAAATAATAGATGAAAAGAAGGAAGGAGGGTGGTAGAACAGGAAAAATTATTTATCATCTACAAATTTTTCTTCAGTTTTGGACAAAGGGAAAGAAATGCTTTTATATAAAAATTTAAAAAGAAACATTGTCACTTCAATTCTTTGAAAACAAATATGTCATAAAATTTAATAAAAATTGTCTGGAATATCGTTGTGTTATTAGTTTTTACAGTGAAGTGTGAAAAATGCAATACAAAAGATAAAGTAATAAGTCAGGCTGCCAGCATGATGCACGTTGTGGGAGTAACGTCACAGTTAGACTGGCCTCGTGTTTACTGGGTTGACAGAGGCTAATAAAGTTAGTCTTGAGGCCATAGGCATAAATGACTCCAACTCACACAACCGCAAAGGGGGGGAAGGAGGATATGATTAAGCCAAACACAGAATGAGATATGTCATTTTCAGGAACTAAAGTCACAATGTCTGAGGCTTATTTGGGACAGTATTCTCATTTGGTTACCCGTTTCTCTATTGAATTTTTGCAGTGAAGTCAAGTTTACTTCCTGTCAAGTGTCACCAATTCAATTTTCAAAGTTTGCAGGTCTGCATACACTTCTGCCTACCCTGAGAAAAAATTAATAACCATGAGAGGAGAACTGGGTCAGAAAGCTTCTCTGTTAAGACTGCGTCACCCTCCACAGCAGGCAAAAGATCAGCAAAGTATTGCGAGATACAAACATCACTATATTGAAGGTGTAGGGTCAAAATAATTCTAGACGGCAAAGGAACTGGATGCCATGTTCACCAATTTTCTTTTCCCTTAGGAATCTTTTCAGCAGTATTTCTGGAAGATGGTCTTCTAGTTTCTGCTGAAATAAATTGTAGTGGTGGGGACTCTGTTTCCTCCTAAAGTCCCCATTTATTTACTCCAAGGTTGCAGGTTTGATCCCTGGTCAGAGAACATAAGAGAACCAACCAATGAATGCATAAATAAGTGGAACAACAAATCTATGCTCCCCCCTCCCCTTAAATCAATCAATAAATAAAAATTTTAAAAATTCTTCACTTAAGCCATCTAGACTGGAAGAATATCAAGAAAAATGATTAGACTTGTTTTTATCATAAAATCAAGGGTTCTTTTAAATGTGATCTCTAATTAATTTAACCAATTTTGATTATTTTAATATCTTCTTAAAAATTTATCTCTATTATAGGTGGCCATAAAAATACCCAACATTGGCTATTGATGTTATCTTAGTATACGTATCTTCACCCAATAGCTTGGATCAGTAAGGTTCAATTCAGGAGACGCCCTTGAAGGCTGTGAATTAAAGATGTTTTTAAAATCTCTCCAGGTAACATGTGGCTTCTGCTCCCTGTGCCATGGTGACCACAACAAACTGAATATTCTTTCAGGTTTCAGAAAGACAATAATAGTGGATGACAGAAATGAAGAAATGTGTTGAATGAACTGGCTAAACAAGTATTTCCTGAGTAAATAGTGGCAAATTTGGCAATTACCAGGTGTTATCATAGACTCATAGATTTGCTAGATGGTTTGATATTTTATCTTAAAGTTTGTATCGTATGCCCACGTTTGTTGTGCGTGTGTAATTTCTGCATGCGTGTTTGTGTGTAGGTAAGCAGGGTATTTGACAAAGTTCCTCTTAATACCTTGCAGGCAATATGGGGTTAAATAATTACCACATTTTACTGGTTCATAGCTGGTTGAATATTTACACACCGATTATTTATTAATGAATAGATTTAAACCTAGAATGAAATCTCTTTTGCGGCAAGTTTTCTACTTTTCTATAGTTTAAATATCTGTGTCTATGACTTGAATGCTGATTAAAATAAAGCACAGTTATGAATTTTTGAGTTAATATACAAGGTGACAGAATCAAGGTTCCAAAAATATCCAGCAGCAATGATAGTCATAATTTTAATTACTGCATTTTGGAGTAGCTACTATGTGCTGACTAGGCACCTTTATACACTGCATCTCATTTGATTATTACAGCTACCCAAGCAGTCATCATTATCCTTGATTTAAAAATAAAGCACATAAAAATTAAATGGCATACCAGTGGCAGAAGAAAAGCTTTATCTCAGCTCTGTCTTACTCAAGAGCTGCTGCTATAGCTATGCCTCGCTGGTTTCTACAATTTCTGAATAAGCAACTGAATAGAGACAAATACCAATACCTTTGTATTTAGATACAAAAAGTCATTGTCCTATATATAGCACGTTGACTTGAATTAAAAATACTTCTAAAAAAAGAATTTAGTATATATGAGTAAAGATTCCATTCAGCTGCTAATGAAGATAAAACAATCATAAATCTTAGGCTGCATGGAAAATACTAGACCAAAGGGATAATACTTTTATTCTGTTTCTGTTTGGCCAGGTCACATTGAGACTACTGTGCCTAGTTGGTTATTTGCCCCTAAATATTTATATAAACAAACTAGAGAGACTCTAGAGAATGTGAGTAATTAGGACAATAGGACCTTGAGCATTTTCCTTGCTTATCTGTTTATTGTTATTCCAAAAATGTGTTGTATGGGAAATGTCCCGAATTTCTGTTTGGAAACACATGCAACAGTACTCCACCTGGTCTCACCAATTAATATCGCCAAAACCCGAGAGTTAGGGGGCTATGTAAGATTTAAACTCATATAAACTTACTTGATAGATAGGATCTCTGAATGACTCTTAAGAGCATCATGAAATACTTTTTAAAAATACAAAGCAAACATAACAATGCAAACAAAATCTCATAGGGCTATCACACTCAGAAAATTTAACTCCCCCTAAAAAGTTTAATATAGAGGAGCATAACTAGGGTTTCTAACTATGTGAAAATATTATAAGATATATTTATAAACGTACATACTCATGCAAGCGAGGGGTTTACATGTTCTGTAAGTCCGACTGCTTCTAAGGCGCCATGAACCTTTCTATAGCCACCAAGGAGGAGCGAGCGGCTAATCCTAAGCGCCCTGGCAGAGGCGACAGGGATCCGGGGCAACCTGA
Organism: Miniopterus natalensis; assembly: GCF_054644295.1. Classification (NCBI taxonomy): domain Eukaryota; kingdom Metazoa; phylum Chordata; class Mammalia; order Chiroptera; family Miniopteridae; genus Miniopterus; species Miniopterus natalensis. The sequence continues at coordinate 19,388,293 of NC_142093.1, read as the reverse complement.
CCAGCTCACAGGAGTTGCACTGTGCTCCACCCCACGGTAGGCTTCCAGACAGTTCGTTCAGCCTTTGATTTGTTCAGTATATAAACTTCCACTGGGGCTTTCAGACCAGTTCCAGCTGATCCGACAGGAGCCGGGGAGCCTTCTGCTTTCAGTTTAGGGACTATGATCCAGCACATGGTGAGTGAGATTTTCCACTGGCCGCACTGGTTTTCTTGAGTGCCTTTAGCTATGACCGGACGCATTTTCTGTTCTTTGAGGAAGACTAAGGTAAGACTAATTTAAAAGAAATGCCTGTGGCTGGAATACAAAGAGGGTTCCACTGTGTCGTCTGGGGAATTTTCATTAACTAAGAGGGAGTGAAGCAATGAAAATTGATGTTCCGTGAATATTCTGGTTTTGCATCCGCCAAATGAATTGAGAAACTCTACCAACTGGAAAAATTATTACTTTAGTCTTTGTCAATTATGTTACCTAAAAATGCTAGCAAAGGTCATAAAGGTAAAAGTCATAAAAATTTCCACAAATACAGCAAGGCCTATCAAGATTACTTTATTTGAGTCACATTAGTTCTCTGTGCCAAGGACCATAAAGTATTTTTCATTTATATTAGCCGACACTGTTGTTAATGGACATATCTTAGATCTGCAGCAAATAAAATTGCCTCGGGTGATATTTCAAAGGCTAAAAGTTAGAATTGTGTTCACTGAAGAGAAACACTCCATTTAAAAAGATATATTCTATATTTTAAACAAACAAACAAAAGATATATGCATTTCCTCAGTACCCTTCCTCTATATAAAAATCAAAGTATTGATGATATTGCCCTGACCAGTGTGGCTCGGTTGGTTGGGCTTCGTTCTTTGCACCAAAAGGTTGCCTGTTGGATTCCCATTCAAGGCACATGCCCAGGATGCTGCTAGATCCCCAGTAGGGGGCAGGAGGCAGCTGATTGTTGTTTTCCTCTCACATGGATGTTTCTCTCTTCCTCTCCTTTCTTCTCTCTCTAAAAATCAATGAAATATATATTTTAAAATTTGTCTTTACTGATTTCAGAGAGAGGAAGGGAGAGGAATAGAGAGAGTAGAAACATCAATGATGAGAGGGTCATTGATCGGCTGCCTCCTGCACACCCCCTGCTGGGGATCGAGCCGGCAACCCGGGCATGTGCCCTGATCAGGAATCGAACCCCAATCTCCTGAATCATAGGTCAACCGATGCTCAACCGTTGAGCCACACCAGCTGGGCTCAATAAAAATATTTTTAAAATAATAAAGTATTGATGATATTATTGTTAATGCAAAGAACGTACTGAGCTATATTTATTGGCTTAGTTAGAATATCAGGCCTCTGCATTCTGGCATAAGCGTGAGTTTAGTGCAAGGCTTTCAAGCAGTTCAATTCATGTACTTATTAAAAATATTTATATTATTTAGTTGACTGGCTCAGGAATTTATTGCTAACTACAGCAGAATAAATAGGATATTATTTTAAAAGCTTATTATTGATAATTTTGTGCCTCTTTTCTCTGGGCATGGCAGAGGTCATGTAGATCAATTATATCATAAGAAAAACAATAATGAACATTTCCATAATTTTAATAGAAACCTAGCCTGGACTGATTATCTAGATTATTCAATCTGGTTTATGACCAAGATGTCCAAATTAATCAAAAGCATTGGGTCTTTTGCTTATGCCTCTGCTTAAATCCCATACTTTGCTGTATGAGGCAGAGAAAAGTAATATAAATGTGGAGACAGGCATGGGTCAGTAGCCCCTCACCACAGCCGTGTGGGAAATGGTATCCAAATCAGGACACAAGCCATCATCTAGGAATGTGCATTTACATTCATGCAAAAACAAAATAAAAGCCAATTTTAATATATCTTCTACAAACAGGAGAGTGTCATGGCGAGATTTTCGTAGGGAAGGGTACAGTGGAAGGGCAGGAAGCAGCTTGATGCCTCTTGTCAGTGCCCTGGCAGGACATGAGAATTAAACTAAATAAAGCAGGAGCATGGGGAAGAGGTGGAAGGAATGATTGTGGGTCATGCAAAGAACACAATCTACAGATTTGGGTGGTTGAATATTAAGCAATGAGAGAGAAAAGTATCAGAGATGACGACTGTGGTTCTGCTATTCCCAGGAGAGAGTCTAGGAGTTAAGAGAAAATGTGCTTCCTGTCGCTATGTCTGAGCCTTTGGTCATATTTTCCTTTAATTCCATTTTAACAGAAGAGGTAAAGCATATCTCTTTTAACTTGCAACTTGTCAAAGTGTATGTTGCTTCAGAATGTAATTGTTCTACTGTCTAGCAAGTTCTGTTTGGGAATTGGAAAAACATTTCCCAGTGACAAGAGCATATTTCAGCTGAGGCAGTAAGTTGGTTTCGAGTCCTTAGGTTATGTTTCAGAAAATGAAAAGCAACCCAGTCAAACAGAAGGATAGGCAGGCCTCACAGGCTAACCAAAGCCTTGATCTCTTTCTAATTTTGCTTTCATGATTCCCACAGAGTAAATGATATTGCTCAAAGTGAAATGGGGCCCTGTATGTTCACTCTCTTGTTTTTTGTGTATACTTCAAAACAAGCCAGGCCTGGAGCAAGTCCAAAATTTAGAGCCACACTGTCAACACCAGTGACAGACGTTTGCATCGTGCATAGCTTTTTTATTTTATTTTTTAATTTTTTCAAGAAATTCACTTCAATCAAAAGCAGTCCGGGGAGGGCCCGGGGTGGCAGCTTGGGGGGTTCATGATTTGATCTGTGAAAGCACAGCCAGCAGCTGACGGAGCCGCCCCTCGCTGGAGGGGGTCAGCCCCCTCGGGGCGGCCTCACCCTTGCCCGAGAGGCACATTGTCTCTGGATTGTCCGCTGCTCTGCTGCCCTGGGTCCCTTCTGCCCTGCGCTTTCCCCGTCCATCCGGAACTTTGATTCAGTGAGATGTAAGTACTAAAGAGTTGTGTAACCTGACATAATTTGGAAAAGGAAAACATATTCTATATTCAAAGGGACACTTTGTTAATCAAGGAATATTAGAGGACATTTAAATAAATTACTTTTCTTTTGCTCAGAGGATTCTGAGCACATTTCTCTAACTATTAAACACAGTGTGGCTCTGGGTAGCTATTCTGTTGCCAACACTCTAACATTTAGCTGAATCTCTAAGTCTGTTTTAGTATTTTAGGATTACATTTAACCATCCTTTCCTTTCCCCATAACTCAGAGTCGTCATCATTGTAAGCTCTGATTATAGCATATTGGCCAAAAAGAGGAAAATATTTTTCCTTTAATGTTCCATTTTAAAATAGTGCCTGGGGTGCCTTTAAATAAAATTGAAGTTTACTATATACCTTCACATAATTCCTTCCCTCTATTAACTACCTTCTTAAATCCATATTCTTTATACCTGCATTATTTATCATTCAAATTTTATAACTTTGTTCCTGGGATACTTCATTTAACTTATTTTCCTTATTTACTGAGCCCCTCTGAGACATCTTTTTTAAAATAAGGGAATAAAACTCTCTGTGTGAATTATGGAAGAGTCCCCAGGAATAAGTAGTTGAATCAATTTTTGGGCAAGCAGCCATGCTCTATGAGAAGTAAAACACTAAAAACATGTTAGCAGAGGTGTGTGTTGTAATTACACAAAAGACATATGTTTAACAATATCTTTACTATTATGTTGCATGATAATTAAGCCTAAGTGGAAAAGTCTAATGTCAATATTTAATATTTCTCATGCTGAACCAAAGTGTGTTTTTTCACCTGCTTGCGTGCTTTCCAGGATTGAGAAGCAGCGTGCACTAAAATGTGAGTTCCTCAAAGGGAACTAGCATCCTGTTCCCAGGGCATGCTCTGGTCTCGGTGCCCTGTCTGCTTTATGGGAGTTTTACAATACATGCTGAGTGAGTAAATCTGCCTATCTCTACACTTCTGTTGACAACTGTCCATGGAACCATGTATTATATAAGCATCATTTCAGATTGGCCACTGGCCAACTGAGATGATCACACAAGCCCACACCATTCTGGGCTTATTTATGAGTTCCTTGTTTGTATCTAGCATGGTTTATACTCAGATCTACAAAAAAGAAAAGCCAGAGCCCATGCTCTTCAGCGGCTAACAGTCTAGTGGGGAAAGGTAAATAAAATAGGAAACAGTGTGGAATGGCTGGATCATAAATCACCTAGGAGAGAATCAAGAGGCTGGAAAATCATGCATAGCAGTTGGATTATTTTAAAGCAATGGGAATATCTTGAATTATTTTTAAGCACGCGGTGACGGGAAACACTTATGAAAATGTAAGCAGTCTAACACTCTAAAAGCCATAATTCTCTGTATCCATAACTCTAGTTCAGGTCTGAGAATTCCTATAACTGCCTTTCTAGCTTCTAAGTGGTTCTCAACCTTATCTGCGGATGAAAATTTACCTTTTAAAGCATATAAAATGAAGTCTGGGCTTCAGTACTTATTCTGACTTATGGGTATAGACTGGGGACTCAGACATCGTTTTTTGAAAGGAGCACCCCAAGGCAGTTCTAATGTTGGTTTCAATCATGGTTGAAAAATTGTGGTTCTCCGTTTGTTTGTTTTTTCCTTCTACAACTTGGAAGGACTAGGCTTCAGAAATTCAGGCAGGAGGCTACAAATGGATGACTAAACTAGTACTAATATGGTATGGCTGTAATGCTGTGAGAAGTCATGTGACTTTGTAGCTCACCCATGTGCTGGTTTGAAACAAGCTAGTGATGCTCTGTTCCCCCCACTGACTTAGCAGCTCTTGGTAAAGTCCCTCTGGCAGTGTCAGGTAAGCCAGGTCCAAATCTTACACAGATCTTTGACCTGATTTTAGGGATGATGGAAGAAGGGACCTAAGATATGAAGGTGGGGATCAGGATGGAGAAAGACAGAAGTAAAAATGACTTGAAATTATAAGTCGCTTTTTGACCTCATTTTGCTATCATACTAACATGGGTCCCACAGAAGTGGAACATGCCTTCTCCCCAAATCTGGAGAAACAATCTAATGTGAAAGTGATATCTTTCCATAAAAAGGAGTTACTTATCATTTATATTATTTATCTTGATTAAAGATTTATGTTGTTCATACAATTATAGAAAACAAATTACTCAATGTCTATTTCCATATTTTATGGTTGCATTTCACACACACACACACACACACACACACACACACACACACACACACACACACACACCCCTCAATATGAACACACCCGTAGCTGTCAGAACATGATGTCATGGCCTTGAGGGGCTTTACAGTAGCAGCAGGCTCTTGCCTCCCTGGTCCTCCTCGATGCTCAAGAGCTATGTTTTTCTTCATAGTTATCTTATCTCTTGAGTTGGGACTTTTATTAGCAAGTAAGTTTAATACATTTTCTTATGTCTCAGTTGGGCAAGACCAACAGATAAAACAATTTTTGGCTTCCAGACCAGAACAAAAGTGATAGTGGGGGTTACTCTGAAAGGCTTTGTAATCAATTCTTTAAGTACATTGGGGACAAGACCCCATTTCTTATATAATTTAAAATCTAGATCTAGGAACATAAGCTCTACTCTAGTTGCTGAAACGGAGAGTAGCTTAATTTTTTAAGTAATAAGATGTTTGAAGTTGGACTCCAAGATGACAGCCAATGCCCAAGGACCTAGTTCCTTATTTTCTGTTCTGCCATTTTTTTTATCATGTGGCCTCCACTCTCATGATCACAGGATGGCACTGCTCCTGAAGGCGTGATGTCTATTTCCCTTCAATGGGTCTGCAAAGTTAAAGGAGAAAAATCCAAAGTTCCATGCCAGCTGAGTTCATCTGTTTTGTAAGACTTTCCCAGAAGGCCCACCCACAGATTTTCTTTCACATTTCATTGCTCGTACCTTGATCATGTGGTCACCACTACCTGCAAGGAAGACCAATATGGACTAAGCTGGCCAGCCTAGTCCACCACCCAGTTTCTCTCTCCTTTTTACCTCACTCCAACTTCTTTGTTCCTAAACTCTAATATCTGGAATGAAATTAAGAAGACCAGTGAATGCCATAAAGCTTAAACTCATTGTTAAGACTGTTGATATTCACCTTAGAAACCGCAGGTTAAGGCAAGGTTGGAGAGTGTGAAGGGTCACCTCAGACATGGAGAGGAGGAAATGGTGCTTTTCTCCTATCAGCGCTGACAGAACACTTCAGAACTTCAGACTTTAATAATTGAGTAGCTGATTTGACTTTAGTCAGTTCTTACTAAGAATTGTGCCTCTAGATGCTCTTTCAGAATAAATAGAAAAAAAATAACTGGAGTAAAAGAAACACCTGTGATTTTCTCTTCAAACTATCTTAGGATCTAGGCAGCAATTAGTGTTGCCAAATTAATACAGGAAGACATTGTGGTGGTGGTGGTGCTTTTCTTACATTATTAACTACCAATACCACATACCAATGAGGGAACATAGATATTAAGATTAATAAGTTGTTACTGCATCCAAGAAAATCAGTCAGAGCTTTTATTCCTGTGGGTGTTCAGGGAATACATTTATTAAGCTAATAAGTGTGTCCATGTTACACCTAAATAATATATACTTGTTTTAAAATCCATCGTTTTCTTAATAAATATTTGCACCTCCATTAGAAATAGCAATTTCCAACCTAATTACTTGTTATTGAGTTTTTCTTGGCACATGACCACATACATATAAATACACACAAAAACTGAAACAATTCTCTATTCTCAATATTAAACTAGTATTTCTTACTCACTGGTAGTGATAACAGTTAAACACCCACACTCACATGCCCATAATTATCCCTGAGAGTTATGAAGTTTACTTTCCTGGTTCTCTGAGTTAAGAGAATAGAACTTTCATTTTGCTTTGACATTCACTACAGCTTAATAATTTAAAATACTGAAAAATAACAACCCACCGAAATTACTGTCCTGTTTAATTCATACAAATTAAATTGTATTAATTCATAATGAATGGTTCTAGGAATTCTTTTTAGGAGAAGTATTTAAATTTCACTCTTTGGTTCTAATTTGGATGCAGCAACTTTTGATGAGAATTCAGATCTTGGTGAAGTACTGTGAAACATGTTTATCAAAAGGGTTTCAGTTAATTTGTCACCTTGTATTTTGTGTTATGACTTTCATGTTTAAAGCAGTCATGACATTGCTGACAAAGAGCTGTATGTGTTGTAATTTTATTGTCAGTTGAAATTACACGTGAACTGCTTATATACTCTGAGGCAACGTATCCCTTGCTTGAGGGTCAAAGCTTGGATTTTGATCACATTGCTGTTAGTTTGCAGACACATTCACCTTTTGGTTTAAAATATGTATATATTATTTTGTCAGGAGTACAAATCTACAATCTCTCTGTACCTAACCTTGGAAAGTAGGCTGTGATCAGTCAATATAGCACATATATCGAAGGATGAGATGGGAAGATTTTAGGAAGAAGTTAAGATGATGCAATTTACTGTATCCCAGAAGTTGATATTTTGATGTGGACCTGGAACCACAGATGGGAAGGAGTGATGCAGCACTTTCTGTAGGTATTTTGCAGAATTTTCTACTCTATGGTACAATAGAAAGCTAATAGGGATCTTTAGGAGGACTATTTTCAATTACCAAAAATAAAAGATAAAAAACCCAGAGAACAATGTTGATCCCTCAAAAGGGAGCATAAAATTTTGGTCACAAATATTCCAGTGGTATCATCAGAAAACTGAAAGTTAAGCTGAAAATTGTCCAAACATGTAATTAGGCAGAATTTTCATTTCTTACCTTTAGTTGTTTAATCTAGATGTTTAAATGAAAAGTACTACAAAACTATTACAGAGTCTATCAGTACCTCTTCCATATGATACTTAGGTCTACTGCATGCTTACTGAAAGACTAGGCATTTTTACATATAGGACTAGGCAATTTTGCAATAAAATTATCATATTTCTTTTATGTATCCTTTGCAACTTCTGTCTGAGGCAAAGCCTAAGGAAGGAGTTTCCCTTTCGACAATTCTCTCCTTTTATTTCAGAAGGTCTGTAGCTGTTAAAAGTAACCTGAGATTAGGGATAATCTGTCTCAAGACAGTTAGTGACATATGTTTGATTGAGATTGATAGTCATGCAGCTGGAAGATTAGATTGCCAAGCCATATACTTAAGTTGAGCGTCTGTATTTATTAATTAATATTGGGAGAACATCTCAAGGAGACAGAGTCTAAAATCTTCTCTGGAGTTCGGAGGGTTTTGTGAGCTTGTCCCTGGGAAACAAGGTTTGCGATATAACTTAGAGTATGGTGATAACATGGTAGCAGGAGCCACATGTAAAGTAAGATAGGCACTTACTTCAATCATGACCTTGGAAAATTTCTCAGTGACAGTGTGGGAGGCTTATTCAGGAATGCAATTGGAACAAGATGTGCTGCTTTTCTTGAGTAAACTGTGAGTCTTTTAAATAGTCTTTAATTACAATTTCTGTGCACAGTGCTTGATGGTGCCGGTGGAGCTGAAAAGCAATGCTGTTTATTTCATTGTCAGGGAGAATATGAGGGAAAAGACAGTCTCTAACATGCCCTGGAACCAATTTAAACATTCTGAGGAAAAAAATCATTGCTTCATAGTCATGTAAAATATTGAGTAAACTTTGAATTCGAGAATAATTTAAATCTTCTCTAAGAAATTTGTTATTAACAGTTATTTATATTTTATTTAACATATTTAACAATAAGCAATGTAAGAAAGTTGTTTTGCAGGGCACTATTCTTTTAACCCATAAAGTTATTTTTTGTTTCATGAGTTTACAAATATTGAAATGTAATAATTTCCTCTTATTTATACATTTTTTTCTTTTTTCTTTTTTGAATATTCTTTTAAAATTAAGCCAGTGACAAAATAACTATAACTCAAGTAAAATGATACCGTGAACCAATTGACTCAAATGAGGTTTGGTCATTAGGTTTTTAACTCTTATATAATAGTGTTATTTTAAAGCTGGCAATACCATTTGTTACTCATACATGATTTGATATCAGTAATCTACGATGGGTAGAACAAGCCAGAAACAAAACAAATAGGAGAGTAGGTAATGGATACGTATTAAATTGAAAGTAGAGAGAAGAAGCTTATGGAACCAAACAATAATCAGATGGCCTGTCAGAATATTCAAACCCAAGAAGATTTATGGAATTCTCTGGAAAATGACATTTGATAACTTCTGGGATCATTGTTAGATCTGCTTTATTTTATATCATATTTGGGTTCTTGTTTTAAATAATCTTTAAATGAACAAGAGAAATATGCTCTTTAATGAAACCATTTGTTAAAACTGTTCATAAAATACCCCCCTGGCAATACAAGCCAGAGTTCTCCACACAAAGTCTTTATTGTACATATCCATTAGTTAATAAAAAATTAACACACAACACTAATATACAGGGTGGGGCAAAAGCAGGTTTCCAGTTGTGAATACACAAAACACAGAGTTTATTCTAGTATTATTATTTATTTATTGTTGTATTATTTATTATTATCATTAACCAACTTTTGTCCACCCCTCTACTATATAGTTCATCAATTCTAAAATGCACTTTTTTCAAATTTCCAAAATCAGTATGCACTTCACAGCTATACTCAGGTAGCTACCCAGTTTAATAATTTCAAGTTATGTGTCTTGATGATTCTGAGTTTAATTGCTATTTAAAAGTCTTCAAAATGGTTATCCTGCGATTCCAAGGGAAATAAAAAGATTGTGTAATCAGCAAAGCATGACAGCAGGCTGGCAGAGCACAGATCCAATATAAATGAAGCAAATATGTCTTTGGAAGAATGACTTCAATGCCATATTTTCTTCCAAAGCCACAAAATTTATTACATATCCTGAGGAAGGAAGATATTCCCAAATAAATGAAGCTGTTATATTAATTTTTAACAATTTCTATCAAACACCAAGTAATACAACTAATGATAGCTTGAAAAATGTGAATACCTTAGAATAGATTAAGGAAATTACAAAGCAACAGCTTCTATTTTGACCAATTATATGTCATTCTGGACTCTTTTTAAAAAACATGTGTCTTTGGATTTTTTTTGCCAATGGCGTATTTTTCTTTCCTAATGTTATGACTGGTTTTTATCTTGGAGCCTAAATGTCACATAGACTATGGAAATATGAGGTATTATGATAAATCAAATACTTATAAATGAAATACATGTAACACTTGCCTGTTTTATATTAACTTTTAAAATAATTTTTATCATCACTTTGAATATTTATTGTCAATCTCTTTTGGCCTGCAAGGACCTACAGCCAAGATTGCTCTACCCAGAAAAGCTATCATTTAAAATCAAAGGACAGATAAAGAGCTTCCCAGACAAGAAAAATCTAAAGGAGTTCATCACCACTAAACCAGTATTACATGAAATGTTAAAGGGTCTTCTTTAAGAAGAAGATAAAAAAGATAAAAAATATGAACAATAAAATGTCAATAAATACAAATCTATCAATAATTGAATCTAAAAAACAAAATAAATGAACAAGCAGAACAGAAACAGACTCATAGGTACAGAGAACATTTTGACAGTTGCCTGATGGGAGCGATGTTGGGAGGGAATGTGTGAAAAAGGTGAAGGGATTGGCAAGTACAAATTGGCTGTTACCGAATAGTCATGAGAATGTAAAGAACAGCATAGGGAATATAGTCAATACTATTCTAATAACTATGTATAATTGTCAGATGGGTATGAGATTTATTGGGGTGATCACTTAGTAAGTTATATAATGTCTAATCACTGGGGTGTATACCTGATACTAATATAATATTGTATGTCAACTGTAATTTAAAAAAGTAGTTTTTATCAATTATTTATATAATATCTATAGAAAAGTATTTTGTGCACATGCATTCATGTTTTCTTTTTGAATGACTAGTGGATATTCTTCAATGCATACAACATACATTGGAGAACATCAACATAATCAATCCCCTCTCATAGGAAAGTTTTCTTCACTTAAGTTATAATTCATTACTTTTTATTAAATTGCCAGATTTGAATTTTTTAAAATCATGTAATAAATTATTATCTGCATGCTTACATGTACTGAATACTGTGACGTTCTCCCCCTACCCCACATCCTGTCTTCAAGTAATAATGCAATAACTGTTGGGAATGTCAGATACTAAAAGCTCTCAGCTTTTCCCCTCACTGGAACATGTCCTAGGCCACGTAAGACTGTTTGCCCAAGGTTATGAGCCTTCCCAGAGAGCTGCTCATGTTCAGTGCTCGTATGGAAACACAAAGGCCTGATGCCCAGGCCTCAATTTGGAACAACATTAAAGGGCCATCTCAGCTTCAGAGGTCCTTACTGGACCTAGACAAAGGCTTTAGTGGCTTCCACATTGTGACTCAGCTTCTCTCTATGCTCAACCCTGCCGTTCTCTTTCTTACAGGTGTTATCTCCCAATAAATCTTCACACCACTCCCCATCTCAGCGTCTGATTCCAGGAAACCCAATCTATGGCACTATATCATATTCTAATTCTCACTGTAGAGAGAACTTGCATGGAGTTTTAAATGGTAATTAATCTATAAATCTTTTTAATAGATTTTATTTGTAATAGAAACCACAGTGCCTTGAGTTATGGTAAAAGAATTAGAAAGTGCTATTATTAAGGAAAGCTGGTCTGTGATTAAAAAAGAAATAGCCTGATTACATAATGACTCATACAATATAGGAGGTTATTTTCTTCCCATGAAAGAATGGTGGGTCTGCTTGTGAGCATTTAGTATTATTTATTCCACAGTGTTCCTTCCCCATTCCCTAGGGCGTTACTATAACTTATATCTTGGGGAGAGCAGAATTGAAAGGAGAGCATAGGATGGGTGATACTTCTTTAAAGCTGTAGCCTAAAAATTGCATAAATCACTTTAGTTCACGTTCTATTGGCCTCAGTTACTTCCTTTAAGGGAGGCTGGGAAAGGTAGTGCAGGTGGGGCCCAGGACTAAGCGGAAATGGGTTTTTTACTAACTACCAAGTCCTTTGCTTTGCACACCTTTCTCAGAATGCAAACGAGCTCCCATGAAAGACGGTCAAGTAAATGCATAGTTACTAAACTCACTCAGTCACAGCGAAATGAGAGCAAATGAACTGGCCACAAAGAATTCGAGTCATTTTAAACTGAAATTCAGGAAGTAATAGGACCTCATACCGGTTTTGGTTGTTTAACTGGATAGCATACAATTTTTTAAATGTTGAAGAAGGAACTCCAAGATATAATATACACCTTCCTAATATAAGCAGAAAGTGAAAGTATATTCTAACATATCCATAAACAGCTTCTACCTTGAAGGGGTTGGAACTAGGGGTTTATTTCAACCTTTGAGGAAATTAAGAAACCTACTTGAAGTCCAAATAAATTCCAAATGGGATTTCAAAAATTAACAAAATGGCTCTTCATTTAGAATAATAAATAGATGACACTAGTCAGTAAAATATTGAAAATGAAATGTAATTAAAGAATTTTTTTCCATTTAAATGTGCTGAAATGAATTAAAACACTGTGGTACTGCTATAATAATTGACAAAAAAATCAACACTTAGTACAGTGACTGACATATAGTAGTTGCTTGAAAAATAGTTCTTCAGAGAATGAATGAATTAAATGATAAATAACAAAACTGATAAAATTATAAATATTAATTATGTAATTATATGGCATTTCAAATGAGTAAGGAAAATATGACCTATTCACTAAATATTGATAGTATAATACATTTATTACCTGGAAAAAAATGAATCTGTGTTGTGTTAGAAGCAACCAACTCCAACGCATGCATTTTGTAACTATTTTATTTTTACGAAATAAATAGAACCATTGTTTATCTTCATCATCTTTCATTAGAAGAAATTGATTTTAGAGAGGTTAAGTTTCTCTTCTAAAGGCCAATTAATTTATTAGAGAGCAGTAACCAGTATAGCCAATTCAGTGCTTGTTCAATATTATGCTTTTTTTAGGTGAGAGTTAAATCCGCATAGCACCTGCTGTGAGGCTCAAATTTAATTCCTTCACACTCTTATCCACAGAGACATAAGTGGAGAATGGAATTAAAAGGTAATCAAGCATGTAATCTTAAAATATAACTATTTCCTATTTTCAAAAATCTCCAATAAAAGTAATTCCACAGCAATTTTTCCCAGAGTGAGTCCTAGGATTTAATAATATACTTTATCTTCCAAATGTCTAACCTCAGTCTCATCTTAATCTCATTTGCTGCAGCTTGTACCTTTTCTCTCATGTTGCTCTTGAAGTAGTTTATGGCAAATTCCAAAGAGCTGACATTCATCAAACTTGAATTTAGTGGGAATCTAGATATGACAAAGTGTGCACATTTTTTCAAGTAACATTAAATTAGTTTGACTCTATTTTCAAAAGTTTATAAGAAATGGCGCTGTCAATGGAATAGGCCCTATACAGGTATTCTATTGATATCGGAAGGTTTAAATCATTTTCTGTAATGGTTGGCGTAGCCCCGAAACACTTCTGTTCCTGGAGCTGAGGTGTGTCGTTGTGCTGGGTGCCCTGCTCAGCTCCCCTTCTCTAGCTGGTGCACTCCTGTCCCAGCCTCTGTTGAGTGTTGGTTGCTAACAGCTCAGATTCTCCCGAGACTTGCCACCGGGCCTGATATACCTGGAAAATGGTGATGCCTCCACCAAGGGGTGTTTACAGCTCATGACTGGCTGATACTGGAGTACAGAAGATCAGCTTCTTGTCCACAAGGGACCTTGCATTACTATTCAGGCTTCAGCGCTCACCTGCGATCAGACTGAGTGTGGGGTTCAGCTGAGCCCAGCCTCTGTCCAGGTTCCTGTGCTCCCTCACGTGTTTCTTCTGAGTGCACTCCCTCGCTAAATTGCTTGCACAAAAATTCTCACACCAGGCTCTGATTGTAGGGGACACTATTTAGGACAAGGAATGGACAAGGAATTTCTTTGATCCCCACTGAGAAATTGTTTTCCTTTGAACCACTATTTAGGATAAACAAAAGAACCCTACTATTTGAAAATGTGATGCCCTGTTAATATTGTATAATAATCTGTGTCTACCAGCTCCTAGACAGCTTCCTAAATTCCTTATCTCTCTTCATATGGAAATATACACTTATTTCTTCCCTGTACTTAGCTTATGACACTGTCCATTGGTTTAACTACAGCTACTCCCCACCCCCCCATTTCTCATACGGAACCGGGTTATAGCCAAAGCATGGCTTCATGATCCGTTTCACATATGGCTGCAAGCAGAGAGGCAATCACAGCGCCTGGCCCTGCCAACCAGGGAGGGGGCTCTGCGGTCTCTCGGGATGGCAGTGCTGAACCATGAGGGCCATGTACACAGAAATGCAGAAGCAGCCAGCCAGTCACTTCTCCGTTCAATCATACATTCAACAAGTATGTGTCAAATACCTTCTGTTGCCAAGAACTGTGCTGGGGCTAGAAATACAATGACATCCCTGGCCTAACACATAAACCTTCCTTTAAGGAACTTCTATTGGTGGAGGTAAGAGAACATGAATTCAGTAATTATAATAAATGCTATAGGTCCTGTGATAGTAAAAGCAGAAGGTGATCACTAACATATAGCAGAATCATCCAATGCATGGCTTCCTGGAGGAAGCAATGCCCCAAGTGGAATGTGAAATTTGAGTCACAGTGAGCAGGGAAAGTGAGAAAGTAGAGAGCGCGCTAGACAGAGAAAGACCACGCATGAGGCCCAGAAACAAAAGCTGTCTGGGATATTTGAGGAAGCGGAGTGAGTACGGCTGGACGGGGGGCAGGGCAGTGAGAGGTGAGACAGCGACTGGAAAGGAAAGGGGCCTGTGTTCCTGTGTAAAGCATCCGATTGTCTAGCCGCTATGCTGTACACCTGAAACGAATGCAAAATAATATTGAGTGTACACTGTAATTGACAAATAGCACTTAAAAAACAAACAATAAATAAACACAAAAGGGCCTTGTGTTATATATAACAGAATAAGATGATTCTCCCCCACTTCATCTCTGAGTCTGGGTAGCAACAAACTGCTCCTCTTTCGGTAGGTACATAGCTTTCAGAAAACAAGTAACGTTACAGTTTATTAGAACGTATATGTTCACATTTCGGTCAGTGACAAAGCAGGAGACTTGAAAAGCAGTAGCATTTTGGGGGCCTGGGTAGCTGTATCCCTTCCCTTTGGTGTATCAGCTCAACCATCTTTGGCAAATGTGCCGCCAAAGTGCTGCCGTATCCTCATAACAACTCACAGCGACACGGCACTTTGATGTTTACGAAGATCTCACTCCGTTTCCTGGGCCCAGCCCACACTTCTGCTCTTAGCTGCTAGTGACTAGTTCTTGTTTATTAAAGTGACATTTTCTATTACATTGGTCAGATAGGCTCTTTTATCACAATCATATAAAGGAAGGGGAGGCTAACGGCTTTAAATGACTTTTGTGAATGAACAGATCAAGAACAGGTTGATTTCTGAAGCCATCCAGCTCTAGATTGTGTCCAAAGCTCATTCTAAAGCACAGCATCCATCACAGTCCATCTCAGTCCCTCCCTTGGCTTCGGGTCTTCACTAAGTAGAGGGCTGGATTCAATACTTACAATTTTGTTTAAAGGCTTTAGTGTTTGTAACCTGAGGCACGCTGTGTGTGACTATGTCCTTGCTTCATGGAAACAAGGTGGCTGTTTTTTTTTTTCTTGCCAAAGACAGAGGGGGGAAAAATGAAGAATATCATGATTTGAAGGTTTAGTTTTTAAATTTTCAAGTTTTCAGTCATTGCACTAACAAATAAAAATCAATAAGTAGGATTATTCCATATATAAGGATTACTTCAAACAGAAAACAAATGATGTTTTTGTGTTATGTAGTTAATGGAAGTGATGGCCAGGTGTTTGAATGACCACAGCTGAATTATCAAGTATAGAAATGCATTAAAAAGGCAGATGGAGGTCTAGAAGTCAATTAAATTCTGCACGTTATAGGGTTGGGCAAACATTTCATTTTCTAGTAGGTGAGATTGTTTTCATTTTATTTTTCCTGATAGTGATAAACCTTTTTGTTATTGTTATTCTTCCTCTGTAGGAAATTAAGGACATTACTTAAAATGTTAAAAGGTCTCACTTTTTCACGTGTTACATGGGGTAAAGTTTTTCCATGGTGAGAAATATTTAGATATTGATGTGTTAAATCTCTTTCCTTTGTGATAATCACAAAGGCTAAATCATGTCTGTGATCACACTTCTTCCGAGTAAAGGAAAAAGAGCAGGGGGTGACCCGGCATGTGATCAGGGACATTGTTTTCAGTACACTCTGAAGACGAGTGTGAAGTGTGAAATAAGAGAGCTTCCTTTGAGGTCCTCCCTCATCGGCAGCCAGTGCCCACTTTTATGCCTTGTCGATCTCATCCTTTGTTATGGTCTCCACTCACTCCTGTGTCTGTCCCTGTCAGACTTAGCCCTTCCATAGTGAGTCACTGCTGTTGAGACACTGTCTCTCCCATTGGGTGTTTGACTTTGAGTTCAAAGGTTTCTTTATTTTCACTTTCTACTTTAAGTATTTTTGGAATTTTTTTGAGGATACATAAGTTTTATAATGAGAAAATGAAAATATATTTCCATTTTGTGAAAACAAGGTGTTTGTGGGTAAAGTTGTTTTTTTTTGTTTGTTTGTTGTTGTTTTTTTGGTGACTTTTTTTTTAAAAGACTGGATTATAGGAAAAATTCAATGGGAAAATTAATGGAGAAGATGTTGCCCCATTATTCTGTTCCACCACAATCCATTTGTCCCCTGAGAGTGACCGAAAACACTTAAGATATTTCTAACAGAGGGAATTTAATAATGGGGATTGGTTACATGCATGATGGAAGAGTTAAGAAGACAAATGTGGTATAGAAAGAAAGCATGGCAATTAATAAGTCATTATTAAGTAACAGTAAAAAAATAGTGACTGATTTAAATAGGAAGTTTGTAAAGATGACTTCAAGATGATACCATATTTCTTCTCAGGCATTTCTGGAAAAATGATCCTATCTTTAATAGAAAATAGGAACCAAGAGCAAAACCTGATTTAGAAGATAATGTAATGATTTGAAGTGATCATGGGAAATCCAAGCAGACATTTTTTAGTATTATTATCAGTATTTGGCACATAGGAGATAATGGTTACCTGTGCTTTGTTTTTTTAATGTGTGAGAAATATTAAAAATATAAAGGTTAAATCATCTGTATAAATTCAATATTTATCAATAGTGGATAAAATCACAAAGAGCATATATAGGTGATAGATAAAAATGCATCTTCACTTTAATTACTATGACTTCTTATGACTTGCCTAGAGTGCCTGGCCCCCTTCGTCCATCCCGCCCCCCACACACTGGATTTTATCATGTTGCTTTTCTCCACAGTGAGAGAAAACAAGGGAACTAGCCGGTTCTCCCCACTGGTTTCAGAATTGCTTGGAGTGTGAGAATCATAAAAACAGTAATTTGTAAACAGTGTTTCCACTGAGTGAAGAACAGTTGCCAAGCTGATGAGCATGACTACTGTACTCCGATCAGCAGTAACTGTGAGCGTCACGCTTTTCCTGGTGATATCTCAGCCACTTACCTGAGAACACAGGAAACGGGAATGCCGAGAGTCTCTTAGTAGGACGAATCCCTCTAAGAGAGGACCTCCCAGCAACAGTCTGGCAGGTTATACTCTAATGGTGGGAAGTTCCTGTTTCCTCTTCGACTTCATCTCCTGCTGCCTCCTTGCCCCTTGCGCTCCAAGCAGGTTGGGTTCCTTGATGTCTTTGAGGATGACATCCGTGTTCCCACCTCAGAGCCTTTCTGCTTCCCCGAAATGCTTTATTCCAAGACACCCGCCCATTTGTCAGGATGTTACTTAGAGGCAGCTTTCTCAGCCAGACCTTCCTTGGCCACCCTTCATAAAACTGTAAGCTCCCAGCCCAAAATTCTATAGTCTTTTCCTGTGTATTATTTTTTTCTCTGTAATATTATTTATTCTTTCTTGTCCACCTCACCCCACCAGAATTTAAGATTACAAAGCAGAGGGTATTTGGTGGTTCCCCAGCACATGGAATAAATACTCAATAAGTATTTGTTCAAGGAATAAATTGCAAAGACACCAATCTAATTCCAGAAGTCCAGTTGGTAGCTTTAAAAGTTAGTTATATTTTATAATACCTCTGGAAGAAGTGGGGACATTATATCTAATTTTAAATACATTGTCTTAGAACAGCTTGTGAGTCCTTTGATTTTATGTAGTAATTCATGAAATAGGGTACATTTAACAGTGGGTGATTTTGTGGGGAAGACATAATTGGGAAGAGAGTTAAGTCCTTTCCTGATAAGAGAATTCAGTAGAGTTACTTTCACTTCAAATAGTTTTACCATATTCAGGCCAGGGACACTTATGCTATAAAGTAACCATAAATACTACGAAAATACTCTTCCCTTCTGAGAAGAAGCATGTGTGTGGGAGGAAATTCTGGCAAAGTGGTCACTTACTAAATTCAGCCAAAATTTTGATGGTTTAAGCAGAAAATATGGGTATTTTAAAAAGACATACCCCAGAATAGAATACTTGAAGGTTGCTTTGGTTTAATTATAGAAAATTCACTGACCTTCCTGATCTCCTAAGCCAAGCTGTTGCCAGCTGGTCGCGTTTTATATGGAAACAGCACTAATGCAGCCACACTTGACATTAGCTCTTGGCTCTGCCTCTTAAAGGTTTCTCCAGTGTTGAACTGTATTGCTCAATTCTGATCACACTTTCTATATGTTTTTAAGATATTTCTCCCATACCAATTTTGACTTGCAACATGAACCAAGAGTGGGAGGGGGCTACATGAATCTGAAGACTCTCATATAAGCTGAGGTCATAACATTAGAGAACAATTTGTGGATTTTATTTTTTTCCTTATTTTTATTTTCGGACCCTCTCATTTATCCCCTACACTCTAAGTATACTCAGCAACCATAATTCCTTTATGGTCACCGATGAGCAAGGAGGAAAAGGGGTTTTGAGTTTCTTAAATGTAGGGCTCAATTTGGGAAAAATATAAAGTATGTCTTAGATATTATCATAGACACCAAAATACAGTGTAGTGTTTTTCTAAGATCCTCTTTAACGTAGTAATCGCACCTCTGTCTCCTTTATGGGATTTTTCTACTCAATACAAATATCATCTCCTTTGTTTTATTTAAGTAGTTAGCACCTGAATAGCAAATTTGTAAATATAAAGCAGACAAGAGTTTGAAAACCCACATGGTTTTCTCAGTTCTTTCCCTCTAGAAAATAATAAACCTACACAAAATAGTGATTAACATTCTCTAACGAGAATACTTTCAAAGAAGCAGTATTAAGCTTTCCTGCATCATCTGATTACATAAAGTATCTTTAATATTTCCATGAATCAACTATATTCGCTATAACCAACTTTCTCTTTGGCCGAGATAATTTTCTAACCAGGAGGTTTTTCCTAAAACTCTCAAATTGCTTTTACATTTCACTGTTTACATTTTACATTTACAGTTATGAGTGTGTGAAATATAGAGTTTATTCTTGTACTACTACTTATTAATTATTGTATTATTTATTTGTATTAAAACTCTAAACCTACTTTTGCCCACTCCATATGTCTGTGCCAGTGTAAAATGAGAAAGCAGTGGCAGTCAGAAGTTCAGGACTAAATCATAAACTTACTCATTTCTACGGCAGATAGTCTCTTGCCTTTGTAGTATACTGCTAAGTAAATATTAAGTCAGTTATTTTTAAGTGTATGAACCAAAGCCATATCTTGATTTCATTTGGCCCTTATTTCAATTTCATTATATGGTATAACCCAAATATATTGATACTATAAAGTTAACTTCTGCCCAACAAGGAGACTTATCTTTTTAAATGCAAATGACATTCAATCCCTTGGAAAACAATATAATTTATATCAAAACTTTGTTATTCAAAATAATTAAGTTTGTACATATATCCATAAATGTAATGTTGTAGGACTTAGAGCAATAAATATAAACAGCAAAACCCATAAGCTATACAATCTTAGCATTAATCCTAAGATTCACAAATTGGTTAACATTTGATTTACTCTAAGGATTCCTAAAATATACATGTCAGATGACTCTTATTACATCAACTAACTGAGAGCTCAGTCCAATGAATGTCAGGATCTGGCAGCTGTGATTGTTAGAAATGTAATTCTTATACTGAGTGAAATGAATTCATTCTCTCCTCAGGTCATATCTCACCTGTTAATTAGTATGCAGAAAACTCCTATATCTCAGTCACCAGTCTTGCTATCCCTAGAAATTCCAGGCTTGAATTTCAAATTGTCATTTATATAAACACCAGTACAAAGAGTGAACCCCTCTAAATCACCACCACTCGAATTGCATCTGAATGTTCTTAAGCTTCCAACATCTGCAATATGTATTTCACACCCTCCTGCTGGAAAACGTCTTTAATTTTGACCTCTACTTCACACCATAGAGTCAGTCCTTCAAACATGTATGTCGATTTCACTTACAAAATATTCCTTCTATTTATTCCCTTCTTATCATTTTCATTTCAGCAGCCTCTGCAAGTCCTCATTAGCTATCCTCCCCCTTTCTTTTCCTTCTGTCCACCCTTGGATTCAAACAATTGTTTTGATCACAGTCCCTCGTTTGTGATGTATTGCCGTAATTACTCAGCACATGCACCTCTTGCTATGTTTCTCCTGATGATATAATGAATGAACACTGTGGCCACATTTCTGATCCCTAGAACTGGAAAATTAACAATAAATATGTGCTGCTCTCTGATCCTAAAACCCTGTTCCCTCTAAATTCCAAATATACCAAATAGCCTTCACTTCTAGAGATTTGTTTTTTTTAAATGAGTGCTAATATCTGGTGTGGCAATCTTCTTCCCCTTATTCTTTGTTTCAGGAGAATCTAGAAGTCTCCTGGCCATTTACCCTTCCATATAGATTTGAAATGAAAGTTCAGTGTCACATCTCATGAAAAATCTGGTGATAAATTGTTATTATGGTATCATTGACTCATTAGAAAGTATTGCTATTTCTATAACTATAATCTTATTGATGACTATAGTATCTCTTTGCATTTATTTGTCGTCTTTATTAAATTTTAGCACGTTTTTATTTATTTTTTTATATAGGTTTTGCATGCCTTTTGTTAGAATAGTCCCAAGTGTTTTTAAGTTTTTGCTTTTTATTACTATAAGTGGTGTCTACTTTAAAAAAGCTTTTTATTAAAAATAATACACATGCAGAAAACATACATATCAAAAAGATCCAGCTTAATGAACTTTAACCAAAGATGCTATGCATCAAAATCAAGAAAGAGACTATTCGCTGATGACTTTTTGAAAAAATTCCCTTTTAAATTTTTGTGGCATGTTTTGTACAGCTATCAATTCCTTTATGATATTTTATGATTGAGATAATGATCATAGTTCTTAGGACAAACTACCAGGCAGGAGAGAACTTTGTAGAACAATGACCTGAAGATGTTTAGGTGAAGACCCTCTGCAAGCCCTAAGAGCTTAAGCAGCCTTAGTCCCCTCAGATCACCATTTCCAAGGCATGAAGACACATCAACCTGGGGCAATCAGAGTTCTCCTTGTTTGTTTCCAATTCTTCCAGGATTGCTGTCCTTTGTTGCTGATGTGTGGTGATTATAAGCCAATTTTCACATATTTTGCTCTTTTGTCTGATTGCTCCAAGTGGGATAATAATTCTAGTTCCTATTATTCCATTTGAAGGGAGATTGATTTCTCCTTCTCATTTCCATTTTAACTCTCTTTTTCTGTCTAATAAAACAAAGAAAACTTAAGCCAGAAGATAGAAAGTTTTGAACAGAACTCAAGTTGTAGAAATAACTATCAAAAGGAAAGAGGGAAATGAGGTCTAGAATAGACAGGACCTTCACTGAAATATGAGTTTTGCTTTCCGAAAAGCATTCCTTACTACTGGCATTAGCATCTGAAGAGAAGATCATGAATAAACATGATTTCTCTAAATGTGATCTAAAGCTATGTCAAGGTAACCTATAAAAGTGGTACGTGTAAAAATATTAGAAATATTAGATACCTTTAAAATAGACATGAAAAAATCACAAACTCAGTCCCCAGAAGGCTTTACTCATGTTTTTTTTAATTTTGTTGATACTGGAGTTCACATCTCTACATCCTACTTGATCTTAAGATTAGTTTAACTCTCTTGATTACAAGAAAGCCTTCTAAACAGTTCCAGGCTTTTAAAAATTGTAGCATTTATAAGTTAAAAAACAAATTTCAGTATTTTATGTTATTTTATTATGTGTTGTCAATTTCTTTATATCACAGACTCCTGTGACAATAGAAATCAACTGCTCTCTCCACATTGTGAGATGTTTACATCCATTTCTTTACTTTTATTTTCTTATGGCTCTTATATAAATTTACTGGGTATCATTGCAGTCATGCTGTTTTATTTATTACAAACTCTACCTTATAACTGTTTAGTTCAGGTTTTAAATTCCTATCTGCCTTCATTGGTTAGGTGTAGCCAAAGGAAATGGCTTGTACTCACTTTACTTTTAAAAATGTATCTATTGTTAGTAAAGGCTATTTCTGCAAGGCCAGTAATAAGAGTTCTAAGTCAAATACAGAGTAAGGAACACTAGGAACAGAAATCTAAGTACTTTAGATGGAGCCAACCAGCTAAAAGAGAAGCCAAAGGAGGATGTCAAGTATTGCAGGGAGAAATAGGCTTGTAGCTGAGATACAGAACCATTCAGAAGTCTGATGGAAACAGATTGGGAGAGTGTAAAGAAAGCAGGTCTTAACCTACCCAACTGCAGGCCTTTGGAGAACTTCTTGGATGGCATGTGGTAGGGATCAAGATTTTTCCTCCATGAGTATTCAATTGAGTCAGCATCTTTTTATAAAAAAGTGTCTAATTTCTCTCACTGCTTTGTCAAATAACATCATTTTTATTAATCAGGTGATGCTTTACATATAGGTCTGTTTCTAGTTTCTATTCTGTTCCACCTGTTTATCTTTTAAAGTTTATATTCTTTTATCCTTAGAATTAAATTACTAACTTTCACAAAATAAAAACTCTTAGCTTCACAAAATAAAACCTAGCATTCTCATTGGACTTTAATTGTATCTATAGATCGATTGGAGGGAATAGATAATATTACCCTAGTGAATTTTCCAACTCACACACATGGTTTATAATTCCACTTATTTAAGTCTTCTTTGTTTTTGCTTCAGCATGATTTATAATTTCCTGTGCACAAATACTTCACATGTAACTACCAGAACAATTTTAATCTTTTAAATTATCTTTTTAATAGTTTTACTAATAGCTTGTTCAATTTTCCCCCTTTAGTTATATTTTTAATGATGAAGTTTTAAAAAACATTTACATAATCCTAGGAAGTCCCTTTGTGACTCTTCCCAGTTAAGCTTGAACCCCCAGCCCAACCAAATATATATATTTTAAATTTCTGTTATCACATAATAGCTTTGTTTATCCTCAAACTTGATATAAATGGAATAATACAATGTGCAGTCTGTTGTTTTTGGCTTCTTCCTTCATTCAGATGGTTGCATATATAAGTAGTTTGTTCCTTTTTACTACTAAGTACTAGTCTGCTGTTTTACCATACTATAATTTGTTTATGCATTCTCTTGCTTTTGAACATTTGGGTAATTTACAGATTTTTATTATTATGGATAGAGTAGCTTTGGGTATTCTTCATAAGTCTTTTCCTAGGCATATTTTTTCACTTAATTTTGGTAAGATATTTATCTAAGAATGGGATTGATGGGTCATAGTGAGTTGCATGCTTAAATTTATTAGAAATGTTCAGTTTCCCAAAGTGCTTATTTTACATTCCTATCAGTAAATATTAGAGTTCAAGTGGCTCTATATTCTTGTCAACACCCGGTATTACCAGTCTTTTAATTTTGGTGAATGTATAGTATTATCTCATTGCGGTTTTATTTTGAATTACCCTGTGACTGATGATTTTGATCCCAGTTTTATATGGTAATTGTTCTCACAAATATCTTTTGTAAAGTTCCTCTTCAAGACTTGAAGCACTTTTTTGTTTTGTTTTGTTTTTAGCAAAGAGAGCTACCTTTTTATTGTTGAGTTCTTTATATATTCTATAGATACAAGTCCTTTGTCAGAAATATATATTTTACATATTTTTCCAGTTGGTGGTTTACTTTTCCACTTTCTTAACATTATTTTTTCTCCTGCTTAAAAAAAAAAATTTATTTTGCAATAATTGTAGAATCATCAGAAGTTCTAAAAAATGGATTGGAAGGTTCCTTGTACCCTTCACCCAATATAACTATAGGACAATACTGAAACCTGGAAAATGATTTTGAAAGCATTATATGAAGATATTGAAGGGGGAAAATAGAATGATTTTTCCCCTTTCCTATGGAGTATGCATCTATCAAAAAAGCTTAATTTTTAGAGAAAAATTAATTATTTTGGGTTCTCACAGGCTTTGAATTCTTGTGATTCTAATTTACATCAACAAGAAGGCTGGTTTATGGGAACAGGGGTGAACAATGCCTGTACTTTGATGTCAGAATGAACTCTGCTCTATTTTCCTGAAACTTTTGGGAAAATCCCCAAATCTGATATGCTTCACTTTGAAAGAGTTCCTGTCTCCAAGGAGATTTATAAAAAACAGACTTCTGGAAATGGGTCTAACAAAAAGCAATGCATAGTGATGACAGATCACACCCAGCAGGTGGCTCAGAAGGATGCCAGTGGAAGCCCTTGGAAAGTGGTCACTGTGAACCACTCCAGTCCTCCATTTCCAGGTATTATTAGTTCCGAGGAGAACTTTGAAAAACCCCAAATGGAAAAGTCTCTGAACACTTAAATCCTGTAAAAGTCATCTTTAAATATTTATTTTTTAGAAGTAGTTCACATATTTTTCAACCTGAACTTTTATACAAAATCCCAATTTAGAAAACTAACAAACACAGATCAGTTTTTGCAGTGGGAAAGGGAGGTCCCGCAGTGCAACTTTTCAGCTCAAAGTGTCAACTTCACGGGCCACTCTATGAGATCCAGTGTAGGCAGATAAAAAATAAATATAAAAACAAAAACTTTCTGGAGGCTTTTACTTATAGATCATTTCCATGTATATTCCTTAGTGTGTGTCTTTCAGACTGAACTTCTTGAATATCACCTATGACTTTTCTTTGCGAGGTCTTACTGGTAATTAACAGATTCCCAATGAACAATCGCAGGCGATGGGAGACCCAGCAAGGCCACCTCTGAAGCAGTGCATTCTAAACATCCTTTGTGCAACAACAGAATAGCAGTCTACATCTGCCCTTTGCGTGTTCACAACTGACGGAAAGCAGTCCTAGAGCCATACTCTTCCAAGAGTTCTGCCCAGGGTCAGAACTATTCCTGATTCATTTTAATCTCAGAGTCACTTGATTATATTTCACTTTTAGACAGTGTCACATTCTTTTCTGGAATATAGCTTTCTGTTTCTTTCCTATTATTTCTCCTACCATGTATATTTTCCAGGGCATATTTGATTCCTGGTGGCACCTACACCTGTCTTGTAATGAGAGGTACTCAATGAATGTTTATAGTGGTAAGGAAGTGGGGACTGGAGCCAGAAACACTGGATTTGAATATAGCAGGTACATAAGTTAGCTACATAACTTTCTTTTATTTATTTTATTTTATTGATTTTTAGAAGAGAGGGATGGAGGGGGAGAGAGAGAAACACTGATCAATTGCCTGCCACATATGCCCTGACCGAGAACCAAGCCCACAGTGTGGGTTTGGGCCCTGACCGGGAGTCAAACTCGCAGCCTTTTGGTGCACAGGAGGATGCTCCAACCAGCTGAGCCACACAGGCTAGAGCTCAGTCCACTTCTTTACACTTCAGTCTTTACATAGCTAAACAGGGATAATAGTTCTAAACTAGGAGTGGGAAAAGAGGTTGTGAGGATTAGAAATAATTTTTATATAACATATCTAGTATATTATCTAGCACATGGTAACCTTCTGAAACACTAGTTGCTTTATTTTTTAAATGAATATTGTTAAGGTCATTGCTGAATTAACTCTTACCTAATTCAATGTAATAAATGCTATTAGCCTACTGGAAGTATTTTTAATTTTAGTTAGACTTTAGAGGTTTGAGCAAGAATAATTTCTTTATGATTTGACTAACTTTATTTGTGCAAGAGAAAAATACTAATATACGCTAACGCACTAGAAAAGTTTAATTCCATGAACCCTGAGGAATACTTCCAGGGTATGAAACAACAAAGCCATAGGCAGTGTCACTAATCCTAAGGTTATCAGCTCCCCTGTGTTAAATTGCATAGGGGTAAAACACAATACCTAAGTTCTCAAAAATTAGTCACTTTTTATTTTATAATTGGAATCATCCTAGAATATTGGATACAATGTTAATTCTAACCTTTTAAAAAGTATTTTATCAATTTCCCTGAAATGGTATCTAAAGTTTAGGCTTGATACTGTTATATATTAAGGTATATTAAGACCAATTAGGCCCCCCTACACTGTTATAAAAATAACTTTAAGGTGACCTGTCAATTGTGCATTGACACAAACTTTAATGGGTACAGCCGAAGTATAGGATCATTCAAGTAGTGCTAATATGACATTGCTAAACCGGCAGAGGATATGAGGTCCGGTTGTAAGCCTGATAGGTGTACTTAGAGGTGTGCAGCATCATTAAACCTTCCAAGCTATGTAGATCTACCAAATACAACATATCCTGAAAGTCTGTGTCATCTGGAGATTTGATAAGTTCAACTTTTATTTAATCATCCGCACTGTTTATTGTAACATATTAAGAAAAACTGTTCTTTGGAACAGAATGCTGATATCACTGTTCTATCTACCTTCTTCCATTGTCCAGACCCTGAGCCATCAATCTACTCCCCTTAAGTTTAACTATTTTGAAGTAAATGCCTCAGAGAAAATTCAAATTCAGCTGTTGACCTTGGTAGTGGATCCTAGCTTCACAGGCTAACTTGTGAAAAACAGAAACGCTAAAACAAACTTCCCACCTTGACAGTTCTGTAAGTTACATGACTTGCGCCATGCACAGATTTGCAGGGTATGCTATCCGCTCAAATTTAAATTTAGTTACAGCTCAAGGAAACCAAAGCAGAACTCCAGTATTTCTTCTGGCTCTCGCGAGGCCTGTCAAATGAAGTGCCAGTTGTTTTTGGATTGGGGCAAAGGGCTGATTTTATAAGAATTGCCGTTTCCTCCTCGCCTTGCTCCATTCGCGGAACAGCTGTTAGCAACAGGCTATGTGGGGATTTTTGTTATTCGAACATAATACCAGCATCGCTCCTTAGCAGGGCCCAGGAGGCGGTGGAAGAGTCCATCCCATTGGGCTGCAGAGTGCGGTGGGCTAGTCCCAAAGGGGAGCCGGCCTGACTGTCCCCTGGGCCGCTGCTGAGAAGGTGGAAACCCCTGGCGATGAGACGGGCCGAGAGCCACAGACCCACAGGCCCAGGCCCAGGCCCGAATATAGCCTGGCAATGAGGGAAGAAATGGAGGGGAGCCCAGAGAAATCAGCTTTCAACTATGGCAGCAAGTCTAATGAGATTTTTGAAGTAATTAATTTTCTAAATTTAGACTTAGTTTTGATTCTAGGGTTAAGGGAGAAATGAAGTAAACGTCCTGCTCCGAGCTGACTGTGGCAGTGGGAGGCCCACTGAGACTCTGGGTGGGCGCCCGTGCGATGGGCCGTGATGGAGGCTGCACAGAGCGATGGGCAAGGTAAACCCAGCAAAGACAGTAAATGAGAGGGCTGAAAGTATGGGTGAACTCAGAGCAGCTCATAGGGTCATAATGAATA
Organism: Miniopterus natalensis; assembly: GCF_054644295.1. Taxonomy (NCBI): domain Eukaryota; kingdom Metazoa; phylum Chordata; class Mammalia; order Chiroptera; family Miniopteridae; genus Miniopterus; species Miniopterus natalensis. The sequence goes on along the minus strand of NC_142093.1, from coordinate 19,360,337 downwards.
TTTCCCGGCAAATAATATGAGTGTAAAATGCACGTTCCACATAAATGTGATTCTCATTGAAGAAAAGAATATAGAATGTTAAAAGTGCAGTAAGAAGGAAATGGCACCAAGCTAAAAGTAAATATTCTGCTAAGTAAAATTTTAGAGGGATAGACTGTTGTGAAATACAGTAAATCCAAAATCTTGGGAACAGCTTTGCCTAACTGAAAGAGAAATAGGGGTTAGGATATGGAGCTTAATAGTACTTGCGATACTAAAATGTGGATATAGGCAAGCCAATTTCTTACCTTTAAGTACAATGTTACCATATCTTCTCTTTTAAAAAACATTGAAAATATTAATTGAACACTAATTATATGTCCAGAGATATATGTTAAATTCTGGGCTTAGGCATGTTTGCTGGGGACTCATGAGAACCAAGGAAATAAGGAATCAATAAATAACTGAGCTTGTCAACTGGTTAGAGAACACAAAACAATACACAAGGAACACTGAGAACTAGGTAAGATAATGCTCTTGCCTAGGGTTGTGGAGCTAACCTTTCTACATCTAAGAAGTGATTTTAGGATGAAACGAAACACTATTCTTTTAAATTAAAAGTGTTAAATATATATTTGAAGTGAACTTAGACTCAAAAAGAGCTAGGCTAATATCCATACCTCCAACAGCCATGTGATCTCTATAAGCTTTTATTTCTTATCTATAAAACAGGAATCTTGTCATTTCCTTTTAGAGTCATTTTGTAGTCTAATAAGTTAATACACTTAAAACATTTAACACTATGAGTAGCACCTAATCAATATTAAATAAATGTCAGTTACTTGTGGTCAACGCAAATAGTCTGAAGATATTAAATAGAAAATTCTAGAAATAATTTACATGTTTTAAATTGCTCACTATTCTGAGTAGCATGATGAGATCTGACACAGTCCCACTCCATCTCATCTAGGACATGAATCATCCCTTTGTTCAGCATATCCTTGCTGTATAAAGCTACTGCCGATTAGTCACTTAGTAGTCTTCTTGGTTATCAGATTGACATGGTATTGCAGTGCTTGCACTCAAGTGACCTTTCATGCTAAGTCACAGTGCCTACGTCATTCATGTCATCACATAGGCTTTGTATCATTTCACATCATAACAAAAAGGGTGAGTACTGTGCGATAAGATATTTTGAGAGACCACATTCACATAACTTTTATTACATTATATTGTTATAATGCTATTTATTACTAGTTATTGTTAATCTCTTACTGTACCTAATTTATAAATTAAAGTTTATCATAGGTATGTATACATAGAAAGAACAACAACATAGTATATAGAGGTTTTGGTACCGTTTGTAGTTTCAGGCATCCATTGGGATTCTTGGAACATATTCCCTGTGGATAAGGGGGTATTACTCTAATTCACAGCATTTCTCGATACCAGGAAAACTTAGTAGTCTGTACAATATGGTCTTCACTGGCATTTGCCATTGATTTATATTATATTACTAACTGTTAGTAATGGGATAAAGCTTCTGGCATTTTGGAGGGCTGTTAATTCCAATAGCTCATTTAATAACAATTTCTATAATAAGTATGAATGAGACTCAAGGACTCGTAACAGATAATGTCCCTGGTAAGAGGTGAGCAATTCTTCCTTTTTTCACAGTAGAAAAAAATATAACAAGCACAAGGTACATCTTCACTTAGCAAAACGTTAATTCTGGAGTTATTGGATGCCCAATTAACTGTGTGCCCAGAATAGAATCACAGGTAAAAAGAAAACAGTGTGTTCACCTGTATGACAGTCCACAGCAGCTAAGAGCAGTCCCGACTCTCTATGGTCACTGCTCTTTCCTCCACGGCTCCATCCACTTCTAGAAGGGGAATGAAAGGGTGTTGGAACAGTGTTTACAAAAATAATAACTGAAAATGGCTCTAACTTGGCAAAATACTTACACCTGCAAATTTAAGAAGCTGAGCAAACCCTAAACAGGATTAAGTAAAATATATAGAGAGATAAATATAGATATATGCCAAGATATGTCATAGTCAACCTTATGAAAACTAGTGATAAAGAAAGCTGTGAGTGAGGAATTACACCTTATCTGTAGGGGAAGAGCAAGCTGAACGACAGCAAAGGCTGTCTAATGAAGCATGGACACCAGAAGAAAGTGGCACCATATTTTTCAAATGTTGAAAGGGAAATGTCAAATCAAAATTCTATACCCAGAGAAAATACCCTCGAGGAATGAAGACCAAATCAAGATATTCTCAAGTGAAAAACAAAAACAAGAGGAGTTTTTCACCAAGTCTCTACTGAAATAATGGCTGAGGGTTGTCATCTAAACCTAAAGGACATGGTAAAAACAAACCAAACCCTCGATTTCCTTTATAAAAAAATTCTAGATAATGGAAAAAATCTCCCGTGACAGAAGATCAACAGTCACCTAGGGAATGGATGAGAGGACATCGGGAGGAAGGAATGGGTTGCAAAGTAGCCAAAGGGAAAAATTTAAGAAGTAAAAGTACTTTAAATAATGAATTATTTCTCGCTTTGAAATATAAGATATGAAGTCAGAGATTTTTATTATGTATTTGTAGACCCTGCCATGTCCTTCTTCTCCTCTCATCTTCCTAAGAGCTCTTTTAATGGCATTGGAATTACTCCCAGACTTTAAAATAAGAACCACAAAGCCAGCTCTACCAGAAAAAATGTCTTCTCATATAATTGAACCAATGGAATAATGTTGGTACTTGTTCAATCAAGAATCCAAACCAATCTGAGTTTATCACATACATAACTCCCATGAAAGAATCCAAAGATGCTAAAGAGTTTTGTCATATTGCAAATGCTTTGCACAAAAGAATATTTGAAGAGTAGTTTACTGTGGAAGGCTTTCCTTTAAGTACTTTTATTTAGTCTATGTTAAGTTTACTGCTTTTGAATTTTAAAAAGAAAACAAATACAAACAAATAAAAATCTATCAAAATTATCCTAAGATTGAATTTGCATCTATTTAAAGTTTCTCTATTGAGGGAAACAATAGCTATACATCCGTACACACACACATGCAAACACACACACTTTTTAGATTGTCTAAACTATATTTGACTTCATGGGCACATTATTGTGAATACATGTCATTCTTTGATTGTACAGAGTTTCCTTAGTGCTCTGTTTACAATTCTTGATGGAAAACTAAATTCTCTAAAGCAAATTTTATTATTCTTCATAAATAGTTATTAGAAAAGTTAAGGAAAATTAGCCACACCGAAGAGAAAAACCCAATGAAATATGAACTGTAAATATTAGAAAGTCATGTCAACAAAATTGCTCTGACATTGCATTATAATTAGATGACCTGTTTTAAATTCAGGAGAAGTGATATAAAATATGTACACATGAAATTAAAGCATTTTTATTATCAATTATTTACTGCAACCCAATAGGAGTCTACATGACCATCTTCTTTGATATTGCTTCGCTAGCTTCTAGTCCCCCTCTTATCACTATAAACAAATACATTCAAACTAAGAAACTTAATTGAGAATGTTTAATAAAACTGGGAAATCGAGAGATTCCTTGAGATTTTCTTTTAAAATATCATAATTCAGAGATATTTGGAAACATGCAAGCAACTTTCTGATTCCTCATCTGCTTAGTTGTATTCACAGAACTAAACAAAAATTTATTGGGAATTAATGATACTTAATTTTTTTGTTGTCTTAAACTGTCAAGAGATAGTTTAATTCACTACTGTGGCTTTCTAAAGGTGTGTCTTGAAAATGTGGATCTGCAAGGATCACCTGGAATTCACAGTTGACTATACATAACCTGTCCTTTGACTAATATTTCCTTGCTTCACTCTTAATGCTGAATTGGGAGCCTGGGATTTCAAATCACAGTATAGAAACAGAGAATTTAAGTAAAGGAATTCAGTTAAAGCTACTAGCACTGTGGATATGATACTGTGCGGATATGGGAGAATACTAAAAATCCTAGTTTGGTTTCTGGATCAGCAGCATAGTGGATAAAAGCATGTTCCCTGGAGGCACTGAACAAGTTTTCAGATCTTGAGTGACCTTTCCTATGGGTGACCTTTTCTATGACTCAGTTTCCTCATACATAAAATTGTGCTAATAAAAGTAAGTCACTAAAGGAAAAACGCAATGATAAAAATATTCGTACAATCTGAGACAAATCAAGAAAGGAGAGTAAAGAAACAGAATGAGGCTACATAGTATAAAATAAGATGGCAGATAGAAACCCAAATATTTTGGTGATTCTATAGAATGCAACTGTACTAAATGCTCCACGTAAAATATAAATATTTCGAGAATGCACTTAAAGTTTTAAAAATCTAACTATGAGTTGTTTACAAAAGGCACATATAAATATACTGATATAAAACTAATAGAAGAAAGTTGAAGGAAAAATAAACACTTTATAAACTGTATCCACAAGAAAGATTGTGAAAGATTGTGCAGCCATGTAAACATCGGATGAACTAAGCTTTAATGCAGAAAGGATACTAGAGGTACAAAGACGAATTTCAAATGATAAAGATTCATCAGGGAGATACAGCCATGCAAAGTTTGTATATACCCAATAAAATAGTTATAAAATGTAGAAAGCAAAAAGTGACAGATTTAGGGGAAGAAACAGTTAACTCCTTATACAATTATAGGGGGAGATTTAAACCAGTCTCTTTTAACATTGTATAGAAAAAGATGAAAAAATTAATAGAAGAGCACAAAACACAAGAAAATAAATATTACTAATAAATAGAGTTCCCTCAAAAATTCCTGGTACAATAACTAATGTCTATAAAAAAGGAAGTTATTTTATCACTTCTACTAGAATATCACTTCTATTTGAGGTTATGAGGTATAAAAGTCAAGATTCAGTGTTGTCACACATTGGAAATGACACAAGCTAGGTTTCAGTGCCGAGCTTGGAGTAGCTATGCATCATCCAGTGAGACTAGTTTATGAGGCCTAAAATGAAAAATGGTTCAAGACCTCACCCTCCCCATCTTTTCCACACTCCTGTTCACTCTGTGAACACTCCGTGCTCAATTCCCTGCATTCCATTAGTAACTTGACAAAGTCAAACCCATTAGCCTAGCACAATCTTTAATAAAAGAACATTTATTATTGCTCCCCCCACTGCTTCTTAAGGCAAGATTACATCAATAATGGACTATTCCATTTTCCAGTTTTCAGCTTTATTAGTTTGCAGCCAAAACTTAATCAAGATTTAAGGTCAATGAACACAGAGCCTGTCTAAGCCCTTGAGGGAGTGAAAGCAAAAAAAAATAAATGTGACTTGGGCAGGTTCTTATCACTGCCAGTAGAACCGTAGAACATAAAATAGCAGCTAGATGTTTAAAGACTATTTTAACACTAAAATAGCCTCGCTTGCTTATAATTTGGAAAAGTTAACCCAGTTAGGGCCAGTCGGTGCAATTATAAAAAAAGAGAAGAAAACTTGATTGCTTTCCCATGCAAGAAAACATTAAGAAAATTACATTTTCCCCTTTTGTCCAAGTATTGACTATAATTATACATAGAAGTGATTCTTAGTTACTATAAAATATGGACGTGCTTTTTTACATTGCTCCCAACTACACTGCTGATTATTAAAGGAGCATAGGAAGGCTGTGGTTTAATGAGGGCAGTTTTGAAAAATAGTGGTGGGGGGAGGCCATTACTGCATAATATTGCTGCCCTTTCATCATTAACTTGAAAGCACAGCCAAAGCTGAACATGTCTAAACTAGTTACGCTACCATCCGATTATTATTTTCCCACAAGTTGTTCTGTAACTACTTGCTGTTTCATAAAAGAAGGGAAAATGCAGATATTTAAGGCTGCATCTTAAAATCAAATTAGATTACTATTTTCCTGTAACATGGTTTAAAATGTTCTCAGCCTGGTAGGAAAAACAGAAGCTCTTGCCTTTTATTAGTATATTTTTAGAAACAGAATGGAAACTAGGGAACAGAAGTGAATGATAGACATCAAAAGAAAAGAGATGTTCTGAGTCTGAAAACATAAGTTGGAAGTTCAAAGGAAAGTAAAAAACCGCACAAAACAGCATGAATTACATTGTAGGCCATTCAGATAACTTTGCCATAGCTTTAGTGATTAGGATTATTGTTTTTACCTGTCTACTGCAGGACTCAGTGGAGGGTCATCAAAGAGCAATGTGCCTCCTAAGGTTCCTTCTCCCTTCGCCACCAAATACCTTTATTCTTCCTCTTCTGTCTTGTTCTCTTTAGCTTCAGGCCCCGTGGTGAGTGGAGCAGTGGAAAGAGGAGGGAGGGAAGCGGGACGTTCCTGATGACCGGCGTCACTGTGGAGATCCGCCACCTTCTGAACTTGGCAGATGTTCACGCTGACTCTTCCTCATAAAATCCCTGTCACTTTGATCACTCAGTTGAGGTTCCACCCGCATTGGTGAACTCTCTCCATTCTTCTAACTTTTCCCTTGTGATTCTTTTAATAGATCTAGGTGCCTATCTGTCATTATGTCCAGCTCTTTCTGCTGAGAACTTGAATATTGTCCTAAAGCACCCAATGCTGGCTTGCTTTCCTTTTATCTAGTCATGCACATGTGTCAAAGGAAATTCTCATGCATTCAGTACCCTGAAAACCCTGAAAAACTTGCGAGTGCGGGCCAGTTCTTAGACAGTCACAAATGTTCCTTTTCTCCGCCAGCAAAGCAACTGGTTAATCATTCAGTAAACCTTCAGATTTCTTTGTTATATGTCAGAGGCCAGTCCATGGTGTCCCACAGACTAGACTGGAACCATATCAGCTCCACTTAAAGCAACTTCCCAATGGAAGTCACTCATTATGCTTGAGGTAAGGGATGGGCCCCCCCTTAAACCTCCTATAAACAGTGTGAAAAACAACATGCCAATATCTTTCTGTCAAAATTATATTACCGCCTCAAACCCACTTATTTTCTCAATGGGGATGGAGGCTCTAAAAGCCATAACGGGTTGACAGACACTTCTGGAATCATGCACTTGCACCTCTATTTGGAATGTGGTGTAAACTGTCATGCTCCTTCCACTACAACTTCCATTTAACATTGTGCTACATTATTATTAATGTTATCATTGTTCAAGTAGTTTCATCTGAGATGTCATCATTGAACAAAGTTAGTAGATTAATCTCGGTTTTGGCTAGAAATTCAGTGAAAAACAATTTTAAGGTGCTATGGTCTATTCAAGGTGAGTGTTTATGATGATTAGTGCATACATAATATTATGCCCTTTGGCCAAATATAATTTTGCTCTTTAGATGACAGGAGCTCTAAAATATGACATTCTAATTGAATCCTTGAATAACTATGTTCAGAAATGCCTTACATATTCATTAATGTGTTTTCCAGAAAGGTTTGGTAGAAAGGTGTCCAAATCATTCTTCTACGTACAAGAGTAACTAGTAAAGAAAGCTGCTGACAGTAAAGACTGCAGGGCCAAGTCCAAGAAACCTGGATTTTCCCCTTCATGACAGTGTTGTCTCACACGAGACATTTAATTTCTTTGAATTTCAATTTTCTTGTTTTCCAAAATGTTCAATAATCCTATATAGCCTGCTTCATAAATGGTACAATAAGCACTACACATAAAAGTGCTTAAAAATTTTAATAAAAAATTAAGTCATTTTATTTCATTATTATCAAATAATGTCTTGGGCACATTATTTAAATTATCTAAATTTTAAAAATTATCTAAATTTCTTCAAATTGGTAACTGATGACTAGTTGTGACTATTTGATTACTGATTTAAAAAAAGAAAAGAAAGTCCTATTAGACTGAGGTTGTGGGAGGTGTTGTGAGAGAGCAGAACCTGCTAGTGTGATATCATACACTTCGTAGATGGAGCTCATATTAATATTTTCGAAAGATCCATTAAAATTTTTCATTCTCAGTCTTTAAAGGTTGTTATGGCCAAAGTTACTCATCTGTAGCTGAAGATTCAAATATATTTTTTTCCATGAATAAAGGTGCTACTAGATGCACAGGCAACTCGTAATATATCTATTTTGACAGGAAACTCAGTGTATCAAAAGAACGATTTTGGCTTAATCCAAATCAAGTGCTAGAAAAAGTAAAAAATCAACAGCACTCAGTAAAGCAGTAAAGTTGGTTACATTTCCTCTAGTTTTCAATGTCTATATTGAAAACAGCTGTGACGTTAGAAATGGATCCAACCCCAAATGCCCAAGCTGTGCCAAAACCTCAAAACCACCAAAGGTATAAAACCACGTCCTACTTAATTGAGGCTGGATGAAGAATGATAGCAACATATTGCTTGCGGTTTAGCGTGGAGCTTGCCTCCGGCCAGGAGGAAAAGCGGCCCCAGATGCTCAGGGGGCCCACACGTTTCCTTCTCCGATGCTCTCATGTGGCCTCCCAGCTAATTGTTCATAGCAGATCCGAAGAAGAAAAAAATAACATTTTAGCTTGGAGACTATTTCCAAAGATGAATATCTGGACATACAAAGCGTACTTTTCTCACTTCAACTTTGAATCTCATAGGAGTAAAGTAATGTGGCTTCTTCAAACCGCAAAATGAAACTAATTCTTAAATCATAGCAGTTTGCTGTCTGGCTAAGGAAGCACCAGTTGAATAGTTGTTTAGCACAACCTTTAGCTCGGGGTGGTGTAATTAAGATCTAATTAAGGCTCTAATTTACTTCCCCCCATAACCCTTTGCCCCTCCTGCACCCTCCTCCACCTCCCCCCCGCCCTCTGCAGTCACCGCGCTATTGCCTACGTTCATGAATTCTTTCTCTTTTTTTCTTTTTCGCTCAACCCCATCCCTCCCCCGCCCCCAGACAACGCTCAGCCTGCTCCCTGTCTGTGATTCTGTCTCGATTTTGCTTGTTATCATCGCGTATAGTCAATTTACTACCTTTCTTATTCATTATAGGCTCGGCGTCATAGGAGCACAGGCATGATGTATTACTTTTTTTGAAGATGCTTTTTCTCTCTATGAGTTTCTCTTCATTGGGATCTAGGTTCACAGTAAGGGACAAAGTTAAAAAGGCATGCATTTTCTGCTGTTTTCAGCCTTCAGGAAGCATTATTTTCTAAAACATCCCATGAACATAAGGACCTATTTATAATTTGTGTGTGTGTGTGTGTGTGTGTGTGGTTGTTTCTGAAAGAACATTATTTTCTCAGAAGCATATCCAATTCTAACAGCTAGGAAAACCTACAGTCTTAAATAGTTTTGTTGTTTTGCTTTGTTTTGTTTGGTTTGGAGGGGTGATATTCTCAAGGGGCCATCATTATTCTCTGGAGAAAATTTTATTACCGTTCTTGTTTTTGTTTGTTTTTTTTCTTACAGAAAACATGTAACAAAGCAAAATAGTTGAGTGTGATAGCTGCGTTATTTGCGTTTGTATGTAGGACTATGTTTATAAAATGTCTATGACAATGCTAAATGAAAAGTAATGTGCAGTCACACATACAACAGAACTGCAACTAAAGGACACGTAGAAAAGTGATAATCAGCAAAATGTTCACGGGGTTTGTGCTTGAATGGGATAGTAGGGATGTTTTTCTGCTTTTACTCAGTAATTTGAGTGCTTTTACTTTTAATATAAAATGAAATTAAAAGGATTAATTCTATATAACTTCAGATTTCTCTTATAGCTTAATTTACACATTTCCTTCATTTATTTTTTATTTTTGTTTGCTTTCTTTGCTCACTCAAATGATCATTCTTGGAAAAATAGTATAAACTGGAAAACTGTATACATTTAATAAACCCCCAAACTTTTATTATGTAAATACTTTTATTTAAATCAAACACATGTCATTTACTTCTACTTTAATGTTTTTCCTTAAAGTTGGTCATAATTCTAAAGGATCTGTCACATTACATTTGAAGATTCTGAGTAGGAAAGTACGAAACGGCAAGTGAATAGACAGAGGTCAGGTAAAAAACATGAAATCTAGTTGGAGAACATTATCAAGTGCTAGATAACTCAGCCTGTGGTTTTTGTTCTGTTCACAAATGTTACTTAAAAAACAAAACTGTGACTGCAGGGCAGACTCCTGGGAAATCAGAGTGTTGCCATTTAAGCGCTGTGATTTCAGAGCAGCGGGCGGCCCCTTCCTGTCTTAACTTACTTGGCTTCTCCAATGGCTTACTCCACTGAGGCCCCAGCGTGTGTGTGTGTGTGTGTGTGTGTGTGTGTGTGTGTGTGTGTGTGTGTGTGGAAGAGAGGGGGGGGAGGGGAGCCGGGAGATGGGAGAACAGTTACTCTTGCAGCCTTATACTTAGTGAAATTATAGAGTCATAATTATTGTGGGGACAAAAGGCAGGCAATGTTACGCTGAAGGGCCAAAGCGTTGTAAATACTGCTCTCCTTGGCTTCATCCTTCTGTAGCTTTTTAAAAGAAAGATTCGTCAGCATTCTAGGAATGGATTTTAGATGCAATAGAATCCATGCAACTCAGTAAGTAGTTGAGTGGGTATATGGTAGACATTCTTAACAAAATGAGTCATGTCAGATTTGCACGTGAGTATGAAAGTCTTGGCATTGAATAGAGGGATGATTTTTGTCTTCTAGTGTTTTGAACATTATTTCCCATTTGATGTTTTTGGTAGATTAAAGAGCATTACGTTAATGCCCTTGCTCAAGGTAATAAATATATTGACTAGGAAAGGATTCTGACATTTCCATATGAGATTTTCCTTTCAGTTTACATTAAAATTTGTCATCAGTTGATCTTTCATTCAATTGATTGCTGATAGTTCCATACAATCATTGACCCCCATGAACATTTTGTAGCTGTTATAGCATTATTGAGTTCCTACTGTGTGTACAACATTTTATTAGAAGACTATTTACATGGCACTTAGGGACATTAGATATGCTATGTGGATTAGATTGTCGGAGAAAAGTCATTAAAGGAACTCTGGCAATGGTTTCCACATGAAGGAATAGTTTTTAGCCATTTATTTGGACACCACCTGTCCTTCCTACCAAAATATTATTATTTCAATCTACAGGCCACCTCCTCATTTATCTATATTTAGCTGTTTAGACAAGTGTAGATTTTTCTATGTTTATATGATGTCTCCAGCAATGTGGATATTCTATTTTGTCAAAAAGCCCTTTTGAGACCTGTCAATAGAGGTCTGGAAAACAACTTAGTCTTTGGATAATGGAATGATCTTTGAACTGGAATGATTTAGCGTAGGTTTCCTAACAGTGACGATTAAACTGCTATCTTATAGTCATCATTCTTTGGTCATTCACAGCTCCAGAGAGCATCTGTTATACATTTACTGAGTGAAAAATCTCATAAAAGCTTTCTTAGCTCTTTGATCTAATTATACACCACAATCTTTTGGGAGAAAAAAGTGTTATTTGGGGCTCAATGACCTCAAAAATATTCTTGGTTTCAAAAAGCACAAGGAAAAGCATAAATATTAAAAAGAAGACAGGAAATCTTGAGTTCAAAACTTTACAATTTACAGAACTAGTTGAGAAAATTATTAAATTTAATTAAATGGAGATGACATAGCTTCCATGCTTACATCAAGAGATTTGTACAAGTGCCCTGAAGTGTTCAAACTGCTCTGCAAATATGAAGTATTGACTTCATAAAGTATTGTCTAAGGCAGTAATTATTGTTATTTTTAAAAGTAAGAAACTCATATAGAGCTCACCTTACATTTTAAGATATATACCTTGCTCAACCTCTGTTGGTCCCTCAAAATGGCATTGCTCTTCCTACAAAGATACTGTTTTGAAGCGCATTACCAACTAAGGGGAACAGGATGCTCAGAAATGTTAGGCTGCAGGAAAGTTTGGGAATAGTTATAGAAAAGCTTTTTTTAAAAAATCTGAATTATTAAACTTTTAAGTTTTCTACTTAAATTTTTTTTTTTATTACTGTCAGCTATATTGGCTCTTTGTTCATAACATTCTGCAAAGTTCTATAAGAGAAGGTATATTTAAAAATTGACAAATTTTCTTACTTATTTATTTTTATTAAATTTATTAGGATCATATAGGTTTCAAGTGTACATTTCTATGATACATGAGCTGTATATTGCAGTTGGTGTCCACCATCCAAAATTTTCTGAAGGTAATAAATAATATACATTATCTCTTGCATTAGAAAGGGTACAAATCTAAATAGAATTGACCCTTCTATTCTCTAATTTAAAAAATAAAATAAATAAAATCTATCTCTCCTGTAAATTCTTTTTGAGTTAAAATGTTGCTTATTAGAGAACAATGCTATAATTAAAAAGTCTTATTTGAAAACTCAAATTCAAGATCATCTGAAACTAAAATTAATGCTGCGTACTTGCAGTATTTGACTAAGTTCTGTATTATTTGGGTGTCTTTTTTGTTATTTGATTATTTACTAATACTATAAGTATTTAGTGCTGTCGGTATGTCTGTCTCACATTTTCCCTTTTCAAGATAAATTTTCTTTTTAATGGAGGGAGCTTGGGAGATTTTTATTGTTAAAAATAACCAATTTCTTTGCACATAGTGCTATTGTAAAACAATGGATTGCAATGGTAATGAAATCACTACCTCTGTGTTGTAGATATTCCTGGAATATTCTAGGTGCGTTCATAGCCATGCTTTATCAGCTCAGTATAATCCTGTGATTAGTTCTAGGAATACAGTCAGAATGAAGTGTTTCAAACTTGCTTTTTGTAAATGGTCTAAGATTTATAGCTTCCAGTGTCATAAACAGTAGAAATGCATTTGACTTATATGGCATGGATTTAAATGATTATTACCAATAGTACAACTACTTTTAAAAAAAATTATCTGCTTCAACTACTAATTCACAAATTAAGCAAGGTTTAGGCTGTGTTTCTTCTATTTTCTATGGTCAGTGACCACTGTATATAATTACATAGAGGTATCTTATAGAATGAAAGTAAGTTTACTGGGCCTGGCAATGGCTAAAATTATGGGGAACTAAAGGCTGGAGAGGAATGGGAATTTATTAGTACAAGAGTCCACACAAAGACTTCAGAAAAAATGATATAAGAATTAGGATATAATTCAAAAAAGCTAAAATGTTGGCCTTTTTAAATTCTATAGCTCTGTACTGCTTTTTATAATTTGTTACCCAACTGTTAATATTAAATTCACAAATGTATTCAACCACCTGGTGTATTAAGTGCAGATGCTACGAAAGGCCATGAATCTGTAGCTTATTTACAGGTCATTAAATTCGGTCAATAGAACAACAAGCATTTAGTGTGCATCAGCAGGTCACAGAGCACTACACTAAAGGCTAGAAGTTATATATGGTTTCACACAATCCAACAGAAAGATTTTCTCTGGTTTTTCTCAACAACAGAAAGATGACCATGCAATGACCATGTTAGGTGCTCTGATTCTCAGTCTCTGTCTAACTCAACAGAAACAACAGTCCACTTATCTGATCAGCTGATCTTGTTTAGAACTCAAAAACTTGTGTTAAATTGCTAAGCCAAGATTATTTGAGATTTTAGAAAATTAAGTTGTTGGATTTTAGAGAGTAGGAGGTATGTAATATGGTATTAATATTATATACACATGAGGCATATTTTTGAATTGCATGGGGGAAATTGATGTATGTTTAGAATTATATTCCTCATCATTTATATAAACTTATTAGGCTATAGAAGTTCCTCAGACTGTTTCGATCTGCCCTTCCTCTGGCCCCCTTCAACAACTCCGCATCCTTCCTCTGCTCAGAGTGATCGCTGCTCTCTCCTCTTTGGCAGTGTCCTCAGGACAGCTGTCTTCACGTTCTCTTGGGACCTACCAGATTTCTTCCATTGAATCACCCACTGATCAACCCAGAAGTGCTCCCGCAGGTCAAGATATTCCCACTTTTATGTAGCTTTTATACACACTAAGCCAACTGAATGAGAAAACAAAATGCTATGATCATACTAGTAAGCATTAATTCAAAATTTTAAAAATGAGAATTCTATCCAATTCTGTGATTGAGCGAATTTATGAGAGCAGGAACTCTCGATCCAAACCTCAAAGTATCTAATCCCCAGCCCCAATCCTCACAAAATAAGTGAAGTAAATTGCTGATAAGATGTTTTTCTGACTACTAAAGTGTTGAATACAGAAAGAATGCCCTTGTTTATAGGTGATTGTCTCAAATACCCACTTAATTGCTATTTTAGACTCTTCCAAAAATAATTCATTGTCACCATCTCTCTGCAAAAAAATGTATCTAAACTCAGAAAACAAAAACAACAGCAACAACAAAAAACAACCTCTCAAGTTTCTACAGAGATGATGTGTCTGATAGAAGTTGCCCTCCAAGCTCTGTTCTTTTTGAAATATTACTCTAAAAAAGGTCCCAATACAGATGTCTCTCTGTCACTCAGGCCTGGTATGACAGCGAAGGGAAGGAAAATCTGTTTCATCTGCTTCCTAAAGGAACAGGAAAGGAATGGGTGGCTCTTTGATGTGTTCTCTTAGAGAAAAGTTTAAACTGAGATATTGAAAAATAAAATCAGTGTACCACTGTGTTGGTACTTTCCTTAAGATTATTATGGATTTCGTCAATGTCCTGGTTACAGAGTTCCACAGGTTTTGAGTGGTGTTCCTCAATCCTATTTCCCCCCATCATTTCTTAGGTTTTTCTGAAGTTTTTTAGAAATGCATACATAGCGCTGGAGCAGAGACATTTGGTTTCTCTGAGCTGTGCTTGCTTTAAGTCGGGGAGAAGCACTGAGGCTTGGAGGGATTGTTCCCATTCTGAAGTATAGTAGTAAACTTGAGGGGTGCAACTTATTAATGTCTAGTTCTACTCAGTGAGGGACTTGGCATAGAAACAAGATGGTCAAATATTTTTCACGTCACTCAGTTCTTTTCAAATTGGACTGTGTGGCCTTAATAGAGAAAGGATTTGTTTATTTTTTATAGTTAACACATCTTGTTTCTGAGCGCTAGGATGGTGAGCTAGGCCTCATCAATTAAACATTCCATATTTGTTTTTCTTCTAACCAGGTGTGAAATTTAAAAGAATTCACAAGGTGTAAAGTCTGAGCCTAAAATTTGGCTGAGAAATGGGACTGATTGTGTTGAAAACCAATCATGTTACTTCATTTGAACACATTTTCTTAAGATGTAGGGACAAGAGAAGAAAATGAGGGTAGTAATTACTCCTCAAATTAGGATCGTGGTGACCTTGTGCAAATTCTCCTATAATTATGAGTAAAAAGACGTATTTCACAGCCCACGGTATATGGCAATAATTACAGAAGTAATTCTGGAAGAAAAAAAATATAGCCTGAAGTTGTTGACTCCAGCTGTTCTTCTGAAATAAATCAGAAATTGAGCAGGCCAGACCTCTCTGAAGAATAGCTAAAATTAAAGAGGGGGTGACAATCAAAGATACAAGCTTGCAGAGGAGGCTCTCCCAGACAATATACCGATCCTGCTCAGAAACATGCACTTGATGAAGAAAATTAATCAATTCTATTAATAATCACAAACATGCAAATTTTTTCTCTTTTAAAAAAATTATCTTTATTGTTGAAAGTATTACAGGTGTCGCCTTTGATTTTTTTTTTCTTTTAATTTAACAATGATAGCCCTGCATCATAGGTGGAGGATTCTTTACTTTACTTTCATATATAAGTTTATGCCAACCAGTTGGGGCGACAATGATGCTGTGATTCCTGAGGCTGGTAAATTATGAAGTAGTCATTGTTCAGAAATCTGGATGAACTGAGAAGTAGTGGAGCATTGTGGTTAAGCAGAGGGTCTCACATCAGACAAACTGATGTTTGAATTCTGGCTGTGCTGTTTATTGTGTAACCTTGGACATGTAAACTCCCTAAGCTTCAATTTTCTGTTACAACAAAGCAATAAAACTCATGGTTGTGTTTTGATGTTGAATTTAATAATGCCTGTAAAGCTACTGTGCTCAGTAAATTTTAGATCTAGTTAGACATCAGGGTAGCCTACTAACTGGATGTAGATAGATAACATTGATAAGTTAAATTGCACCTTGTTTTTCACAGCCATAGACCCCTCCAAGATCATAGGCACTCTCAATCCCATCCCCTAGAATGGTCATCATGTCTTGTTCATAAGGAATGAATTTGTCTTTTCTCAAGGGAATGCATTACCATTTAAAATATATATATATATCTTTATTGATTTCAGAGCGAGGAAGGGAGAGAAAGAGAGATAGAAACATCAATGATGAGAGAGAGACACTGATCGGCTGCCTCCTGCACGTCCCCTACTGGGGATCAAGCCTGTAACCCGGGCATGTGCCCTGACCGGGAATTGAACTCCATCTCCTGGATCCTAGGTCAATGCTCAACCACTGAGCCAAGCCCGGCCGGGTGCACTACCATTTTTATGTCTCTGAGTTGGAAAGAAGCCATTGGCAGTCAGTGCTGGGTTGACCCGAGGTCTTTCCTGAAACTTTTTGTTTTGATGCTCATGAAGGCCTTGAAGCTGAAGGGAAGGGGGAGTAGATAGATTTTTTGTTATGGGAACTAAGACCTAAACACTCAGAAAGGACTAGAAACAAGGAGAAAGTGGTGGGGCCCGGGTACCAGTGTGCCATATCTTGAGGATTCTGCAGTGAGTCCACTACCCAGGTAATGGGTGAATGGATGTATGGGGAGAATTTTGGAAATATCCAAAGAATGGTGCTGGATCTGAGAAGCAATCTAAGCCCTTCTTCCCAGACAAAACTCCTTAAAACAGTGTGAGAATTGCTTTTGTCTTCTGTTACTGAGTGCAATCGAAGGGACACAGGGCTTACCTGAGATCAGAAACTTGTTCTGTAAATTTCAGTTTTCATGCAAGTGGAAGGAAAAACCCTGTGCATGGCTTCAGCCTTTGAGTGCCATGTTATTTGGCTACTCAATGAGGACACCTCACTGAAACCCCTGCCCCAATGGAAGATTACCTTTGGGCCCCTATGGCAGGAGGGGAATTTCTTCATTTGTCTCTTAAGGCCAGTGTGGGAGTGCATTAGGTGATCCCGAGCTGGGAAGAAAAGAGAGCAGACATTATCATTAGAATCACTTTAATATATTTCAAAATCAAGACCACTGTTTGATCTTCTAATCATGGGTGAGGAGAGTTTGATTAAAAGGCTTTCACATTTGAACTCTCAGGAACAGTTCAGCTCTACAATTTTTGAAAATGGAAAAGTGCTTTCTACCCAAATATATTAAACACTTTTCAACCTTCACAGAAGGTAGTTTGTTGTAACTGTTGTTAATTGTGTTGCTTTGTTGCACCCTGGAGTCCACCAGATAAATAGTGGTTTCATTAAAAACCCACCAAGTAGTGAAGCTCTGAATGTATGAGGAAAATGAAAAACATGATAGTGTTTTAATCCTGGAAACCAAGAAAAACATGTTCTAAATGAAAAGATGGGAGTGGGCCCTATTGGGGAAGTTAGGGACAGATCACCAACTACCTCCTTCCTTTAACGTATAAAATAAATGTTTTTCATTCCTTCTTTTTGGTTACATTGATTCTTTCCATGGAATCTAAGTACTTTAAAAAGAGCTTTCAGAAATCAGTTTTTTAATAGGTACAGTTAATATCCTTTAGTTTAGATGGACTAGAAGACTGCCAGAGCTGGGAGAAATTAAATCATGATTGACTTAGAAACGTTGAACAGCAGAACACAATGCTCCTACTAAGAAATTAAGAATCTTGTCCTGTTCAACAATTTTAGGAAAATGCAGATTTGAAACAGAAACCTCCCAAGAAGTTGAGCTTATAAAGTTTCCAGAGACATGTGCCAATCCTTTACCAAAGCCAGGGGTGTGTAGTCCTTTTAAGAGCTGTTATGTGTGACTTTATTCTGAGAGGGAAATGTAAGTAATTATTTCCATTTTACAAATCAGTTGCAGTGTACCAAAGCATGTGCATGTGCGATGTTACACATATAAGCCTACGTCATAATGTGTTATATAAGCAAACAGCACTTGTCATTCTTTCAGTGATTTTCAAAATATTTTATTTTTTATTTTTTTTACTTTTTAAAAAATATATCTTTATTGACTTCAGAGAGAGGAAAGGAGAGGGAGAGAGAGATAGAAACATCAATGATGAGAGAGTCATTGATCGAGCCCGCAACCCGGGCATGTGCCCTGACCGGGAATCGAACTCTGATCGCCTGGATCCTAGGTTGATGCTCAACTGCTGATCCACGCCCGGCCAGGCCAAAATATTTTATTTTAAAGCAAAAATGATTAATATGCTCAGAAAAGAGAGTAGGTATGAAAATGAAATGGATTTATTAAATCTTAGCCAATAAATAAATTTGAAATTTCCATGATCACTCATCTCTATGTAATTATTACTTCAGAATTTGTACCAAAGTAATATGAAGCATAGTTAACAAACAACTAGATATTTTAAAATAAACATATGGTTCAAATCAGATTTGATCAGTATATTTTTTATTCTACCATTAATATCCTACTCAAATTTATTGGCTAATTGCCTGAAGGAAAAAAATGTTGCCTACCATGTACTTTTGCATACATTATCTCTTTTTTTCCAATTGTTCTATGATTATTGAACTTATGAAAAGCACATGTAAATTTTATCACATTGAATAGATTTTAAATTGTAGATTTTTTTTTGCTTTTTTGTTCCCCACATTGTAGGAGAATATTCATTTATTCATAAAAGATGTACATAATACCTACCCAATGCAGACTACTGTGCTAGGCACCACAGGGAAATACAAAGATAAAAAAAGCCCTGATCTCAAAAAAATTCATCATAAGATATATACAGATATTTATAATAATGGGCATTGTGATCTCTTTTAATTTCCAGTATGACCATGGGCAGTTCATTTCATTAAATATCAGAAAGGTTAATTGAATTGACAAAAATCCTTGCAGTATTTTGGTCCTGTCCAAAATGTCCACAGAGACATTTGGTCCATACTGACCCATCTACCTCACTCCATGTGACATTACCTGCTAGGCTACTGAGGTTAAAGGTTACCATTAGAAGTAGAGCCACAACACAATTATTGGACTAATAAAACATGATAGTGTTTTAATCCTGGAAACCAAGAGAATTAAAAAAGTGTTATGGGCTATTTGAACCCAGGCACATTTCCTAAGCCTGGATGCTTTTGACAGGGCCAAATAGCAAGGACAATTTGATGTAGGCCAAATATGCTCATGGACATTTTTATATCACCAAACATCAACAACATTTTGGCATGGATCAAATGTCTGCATGGATATTTGGAGAGGGCCAAATGCCTGCTAATTAACAAAAGTCATTCAGCTAGTTAAGTACCTAAGCCAGAATTCAGAACAAGCCCCGTCTCTTTTCAAAATTCTTAGCTGTAAAACATGAAATATATACAAGATCTCTGTAATAGAAATAGAAAATAGTATAGCCCTGGCTGGTGCCCCTCAGTGGTTAGAGTGTCAGCTGTGAACCAAAGGGTTGGGTTTGATTCCCAGCTCCAGTCAGGGCATGTGCAGGAGGTAACCAATCAATGTCTCTCTCATCTCCCTCAAATTGATGTCTCTCTCTCTCCCTCCCTTCCACTCTCTCTGATAAATCAATAGAAAAAATACCCTTGGGTGGGGATTAACAAAAAAAGAAAGAAAATAGTAAATAGTCTAAAAAGTAGGAAAAATTGCTCAGATAAATTAAAACAGACCCAAATATATGAATTATGGAGTGTACATAGATTATTATAATATTATAGGACTCAATACTATTTGGGGGGGTATATTTTTATTGAATTTTAGAGAGAGGGGAATGGAGAGAGAGAGAGGGAGAGAGAGAAACACTGATCTGAGAAACATTGATTGGTAGCATCTCCCATACACACCCCAACCAGGGATCAAACCTACAACCTGGGCATGTGCCCTACCAGGAATTGAACCCTCAAGCTTTTGTCGTATAGGATGACTCCAGCCAGCTAAGCCACCCAGGGAGGGCAATACTGTTCAAAGTTCCAATATCCCCAAATCGATGTACAGATTTAATAGAATCTCAATCAAAATTTCAAGTTAAAGATATTGACACATTAATTCTAAAATGTGTACTGTAATGCAAAAAACTAAAAGTAGTTTAATAAGATGAACAAATTTGAAGGATTTAAACTGATTTCAACATCATGTAAAGTTACAGTGATGACAAGAGCATGGTGTTGATATAAGGGTAGAAACATAGTAAATGGAATATAAAACCCAGGAGTCAACTTGAGCACATGTGATTAATTCATTTCTGGCCAAGGTTCCAAATCAATTCTATGGGAAACAAAAATCTTTTTAACAAATGGTGCTGTAACATCTGGATATCCAAATGGGAAGAAAATGAACTATGTCCTCTACCCCAGCTAGACACAAAAATTAATATGGGGTAGAGCATACTTCTAATTTTCTAAGAAAATTTAGCAGAATATTTTTGTTACCCTGGAGTAGGCAAGGATTTTTTTGAGCAAGACATGGCAAGCACTAACCACAAATGAAAAGTGATAAGTAGGACCTCACAAAAATTTAAATTCCCTGTTCATCAAAAAATATTGTTAAGAGAATGACAAGGAAAGCCATAAACTCAGATAAAATAGAAATACATATATCTTTAAAAAAATAGTTGTATCTTGTTAATTGTGAAGAACTCCTGCAAATGAACAATAAAAAGAGAGACAATGAAGTCTGTCAAAATACTGCAATAGATAGTTCTCAAAAGATATGTGGAAGATCAATAAGCTCATGAAAAGTGATCAAAACTTTTGACCATCAGAATAATGCACATTAAAACCCATAGTGTAAATTCATTTCAACAAATTGGACTATGTAAAATAAAAGTAACAATGTCAAAGGATAGCAAGGGTGTGGTACATCGGAAACGGTCATACACTGTTGGTGTGAATATAAAATTGCCTGCCTACTTTGGTGAACTGTACCAGTTGTTTATAAAGATAAATGTATATCTCCACTAAGAGCTGGCAAACTTTTTCTGTAAATAGCCAGATGGTAAACAGTTTAAGCTTTGCGAGTCATATGGCTTCTACTACAACTACCCATATTGGCCCTTGCAGCACAAAAGCAGCCATAGATAATACATGAACAAAAGAGCATGACTGTGTGTTAGTAAAATTTTATTTACAAAGACAGGTGGCGGGCCACATTTGGCCCGTAGATAACAGAGTGCTGATCCCTGACCTAAACTCTTCATAGAAATCCCCCTCTTATAGATAAATGAAAATGTTAGTCTATTAAAAGACTCAGATGCTAGTGTCTATTATAACTTTATCTATAATAGACAAAATATGACAGCAACCCGAGTGCCTATCAACAAGAGAAATGAACAAATTCAGTTATTTGTATAATGAAATACAACTCAACAGTTAAAAAGAATAAAATACAAATGCACGCAACTAACATGAATGAAATTAAAAATTTTAAAAAACCCACAAATTTAATGACAATGCCACATGAAGATGACTGAGTTGTTAACACAGGCGCAGTTGGTTAGGCTGTGGAGTGACCAGAATCATCACGCATTGCTGGTGAGAGTACACTTTGTACAAACAATTAGGACATTTTCTTTAAAGTCTAGTATACATAGATTACATGTTAGATGGATTAGATATACATTTGCTTTTATAAAATACTGATAATTTTCCAATGTAGATGTACCATTTTACACTAATACCAGCACCTACTGTAAGACTCAGCAGTTCCACTCTCAAAGAAATAATACCCTCAGAGAAACTAGACTCCTAAGAGAGGTCCCACCCTCAAGAGAAATGAAAGCATATGTTCATAAAGAGTTGTACACGAATGTTTATAACAAACTCATTCATAACAGCCAAAACTTGGAAACAAGCCAAGGGTCCTTCAACTGAAAAAAAGGAGATAAAATGTTTGACATAATTCATGCAATTTACTACTGCTCAGCAATTTTAAAGAAACATACAAATTACTGATATCCTCAACATAGGTGATTCTCCAAAATATTTTGTTGATCCTTTTTTTGAGCCAAAGAGACCAGAGACAAAAGAAAACTGTAAAATCTAAAATAAAGGAAGAAACAAATATATTTTGATAGAAATCAGAAATGGTTGCCTCAGCTAAAGTGAGTTTATTGACTAAAATAGAGAAAGGAACATTCTGGGATAGTGTGAGTGTTCCAGCACTTGTTTTGGCTGGTCGTGCAGAGCTGTATACAGTTATCAAAACACAGAACTGAAACTAAAATCAAATTTCATGGCATGTAAATGATATATCCTTTTTTTATATACACAAAGAGAAAATGCCAACAAAGACCAAATCATATACATTGTCAAATGTTCCGATTTACCAGGAACATCTGACTTCTGCAGCAATCACTATATATGGCAAAAGGCCAGTCACTTGCTAATTTTGACATGTCTATTTTATATCCTTAAGTGTCCTTTTATGTCATCCACATTTCTCTGGGTGGTGGAAAGAGGCTTACGCGATGCCATCATTATGCTTCATGGTTTACAAAGCACCTCGATTTATTTTCTCACTTAACTCTTAATATCCCTATGAGGCATCAACATGTTAATTTTGCTGTTAAGAAATTACGAGTAGAAATAATATGAGGGATTTCTCCAAGACCCAAAAGTTAGTAACTGACAGAGCTGAACTTGACTACATTTTCCTGACTTGAGAGCTGCTGGCACGTTACCTGTTCTCTATGACTGTGGCTGCCACAGACCACATCCTGAGCTGAGTCAACTACTACACTGTATGTGACTGTGTTTCTATAAGAGAATTGTTTCTAGTTTGTCTTACTCATCTCCCAGGGATCCTTGTCAGCCTATTTCAAAGAAGAACAGACTATTAAGACCATAAGAATGTTATGTTGTAAAAGAGAAGTGAAATTGAACAATGGTTTTCACACAGGGGGAGGGACCCGATGTGTATCAATATGTATAAAGAACTAGGACAAAAACATACCAAAGATTAATATTAGAGAAAATGATAGTTGAAATCTATTCCGTTTCAATTCTAAAATCAGTGGTGTATCTTGGGTTGTTTACAGATCTTAGCTATTATAAACTGTGCTGCTGTGAACATAAGGGTGCATAAATTCTTTCTAATTGGTGTTTTGGGTTTCTTAGGATATATTCCTAGAAGTGGGATCACTGGGTCAAATGGCAATTCCATTTTTAATTTTTTGAGGAAACTCCATACTGTTTTCCAGTCAGACGAATTTCAGAGGGAAGGTGGGGTTGGAGAGTGTGTGTGTGGGATTAATCAAAGAATTTAGATGCATATATACATGACCTGTGGACACAGACTATAGTGTGGAGAAGATGTGGGGGGGTTGGGGTGGATGCCTGGTGGAGGGGATCAATGGGGGGGAAGGGGACATTTGTAATACTTTCAACAATAAAAAAATCAGTGGTATATCATGAATGATCATTAAAAGTAGTTATCAACTCAAGGTTGTTAATCATCAGAGAGATGCAAATTAAAACTGAAATGAGATACCACCTCACACCTGTCAGAATGGCTCCATCAACAAATCAACAAAGGACATGTGCTGGCGAGGGTGTGGGGAAAGGGGAGCCCTGGTACACTGCTGGTGGGAATGCAGACTGGGGCGGCCACTGTGGAAAACAGTATGGAGGCTCCTCAAAAAATTAAAAATGGAGCTGCCTTTGACCCAGTGATTCCATTTCTAGGAATGTATCCTAAGAATCCTGAAACACTAATCAGAAAGAATATATGCACCCCTATGTTCACAGCAGCACAGTTTACAATAGCTAAGATCTGGAAACAGCCCAAGTGCCCAGCAGTAGATGAGTGGATAAAAAGCTGTGGGACATTTACACCATAGAATACTATGCAGAAGAAGGATCTCATACCCTTTGGAACAGTATGGATGGAGCTGGAGAAAATTATGCTATGCAAAATAAGTCAGTCAGAGAAAGGCAAGTACGACATGATCTCACTCATATGTGGAATCTAAAGAACATTATAAACTGATGAAAAAAATAGATTCAGTGACATGGAAGCATGGATTAGACTGATGAATCTCAGAGAGAAGGTGGGGGTGGGTGGGGAGAGATTAACCAAAAAATCTATATGCATATATGCATAACCCATGGACACAGACAATAGTGTGCTGAAGGCCTGGGGAGTGGAGTGGGTGGGGGGTGGAAGGGGTCAATGGGGAAATAAGGGGATATCTGTAATATTTTGAACAATAAAAAAAAAAAAGCTGTGGTATATTTACACAATTGACTACTAAGCAGCTGTAAAACAAAAAGGAAATTTCTTTTTCAACAGCATGGATGGACCTGGAGATTATTATGCTAAGTGAAATAAGCCAATCAGAAAAAGACAAATACTATATGATCTCACTAATATGTGGAGTCCAATGAACAAATAAATTGACAAAGAAGATAGAAACAGAGGCATGGATGCATGGAACAGACTGACAGCTGTCAGGGAAGGGGGACACAGGGAACTGGGTGAAAAAGGTGAAGGGATTCGCCTAAGAACATATATGCATAACCCATAGACACAAACAACAGTGTGGTGATGGCCAGAGGGAAGGAGTCTCAGGGCTGGGTGGAGGGGAGCAAATGGAGGGGAAATGGGGACATCTGTAATAGTGTCAACAATAAAAATAAAAATGCATAGTGTTGGAATAAAAGAAAAAGTTTTCACACCAATTTTAGTGACCAGAGGTTGAATTTAAATATTTTATAGTATGCATAATTCAAGAGATAGGCACGACAGCAATGTTTGAAAAAGTTATAACTGCCTGTGAAGACAGTCCAGGCTCAGGTTGTAGTGATCACCTTCAGCCTGGGACCAGAATGACAAATGGGTTTCTATCTGCATGCCAGTTCACAGTGCTTGGTGGTGACTACCTGGATTACAATGATGAGAAGGATTCATAATCTCTGGGTGAGCTTCATGAAAGTGTCATTTATTGTGCTCACGATGGGAGAGTGGTATACATTCCTTGGCCATGACCCTTGGAAATTTCCACTCTGTGAAGACAGCTTTAGGAGAGCAGCCCTCCCCTTTTCTTCATTGTTTCTGAGCTTTCCCCAAGCCATGTACCTCCAACGGCCAAAACAATGCAGATTAAGTGATTCATATGTCCAAAAAATGAGAGTATTTCAGGATAGGCAATATACAGAAGTGTGCAGTGACAGATACAATGCAGTATCAGATGCAGTGTCAAGCTATGTCCAATTTAGGTTAAGACCTCCCTGGAATCTCTTGTCATAGTAACTATATCACACAGAGGTATTTTTATTTAATCATAAGCAAATACCTTATTCATTCCCTTAGAACCTTCAGTCGGCTCATCCAAGAAACTTTTTTTAGTTTTATCTTAACTCTCCTCTCTATGTAACAAAACAATGATAAAAGCACTATTCTGGATATATATGGCATTTTACAATTTATGAGACACTTTCAGCTCTTTCCTCCTATCTGATACTTTCAATAGCTTTGGGAGGTAGATTAATATTATTCCCATTTTTTATAAAAGAAATAAAAAAGAACGAACAAAAGGGTAAGTCATCAAAGAAACAATTTTCCTTCCTAAATTCGGAATGACTCAGCTACCTGACGTTTAAGTCTTTAATACTAATCCTCAGTTAGTGAGCATGTGCAGACATAATGTGTGGAGATGTAGAGTTAAGACAGATATCCAGGAAGAAGCTGGAATATATGCTCAATATATTGAGAGAAGTTTAACAAAATGCCGTTTAGGCATTGCCCTGCTCTTTGAGTTAAGTCCTGTAGTGGAATTTCTGACCCTGGTCAATTAGGTCCATGAATGCTAAAGTGAAGTGTGGTCTTAGAATGCTCACCACATTGTCAAGAAAAGGTAATCGTTATTCGGAAAGCCCCTCAGTACATGTCCTGCTACCTAGGACATAGGAAATCTAATGACAGATCAACTAGTGGAATTATAGAACTGCATTGATCTCTAGAGAACTGATTTGAAAGGTTTTTCTGCTCCTTGGATGAAACATTTGTGTGGTGTGATTTGCGCAGCTCCATTGTAAGTGCTGTACATCCTGTATTTAGCTCTGTACTAAAGCTTCTCTGTGCTGTTTCAATATGCCCGCTGGCCTCCACAAAGACCTGATGCAATGCAATGGTAATTTGAGGTAATTTGTCAGTAGGAAACAGGAAAATCAATTATTTCTTTTCCATTCATGGTAAACCATTTTTCAATCTTAATACTTTTCAGATGTGTTTGTGGGGATACAAATGTTTTCTCAGTATAGTTTGTGTCTAACCATCTTTCCCTTTTAAAGACTAGGAGATAAATAAAATGAATATAGCAATTAAGTTTAAATCCTCTTTTTCATGTTTATTTCTGATGCAATCAGAAAAAATAAAAAAATATATAACACTCCAGGATTTTTCAGAACATTAAATGACATGCCAAATGGGAAATGATGGTGTCAATTATAAAGAAAATCTTTTTAACCTGGGATGCAGGGTCCAATTGTTACTATCAAAGGCACCAGGGTCTGTGAATAAATTTTAGAAAATTGAGAATACCCAGAATTATAGGAAACATTTGTTTGTGGATGTACATCTGTAATGCCTCACATCTGAGTGTTGTTTTTGCTGTATATCAGTGTTTTTCTTAGTAACATAAACAGAATTTCTCGTTCTCATTTTATTGCTGAAGAAACTAAGAGCAAATGACAAGTTATTTAAACAGGATTCTGGGTATCAGGACCCAGTTTTCTTGATTCTAATCTGTTCTTTCTACTGCAGTGAACATACTTTCAAAACCACGGGACCAGGATTCTGCTTGAGTCTATCTTTCGTGTGATTTCAAGGCGCAGAGGCGGCCTCCGTTGTTCACAGCTTCCTTATACATACGTCTGAATGCTCTTTGTCACCCTCCACTGCCGGTCTTCGGTCTCATGTGCGTAGGGGACCGAGTCAGCCACCAGCATTCCTGCCCAGGGCCTGTGCTCACATGGAAGTTTCTGGGTGAGGAGCTGCCCTCTGCTGGAATGCAATGGCACATGGAGAGTGTTCTAAGGGACTTTCTTTCCGCAGCTATATTTCAGCTTATACCTTATAACTGGCATTGTATTAGGCACAGGGAGAAGGAGAATCCAGGCTCTTCCAGCCGCCTGGCTTGAGAAAGGTCTTGAGCTGCAGCAATGTCATCAGGTTTGTGTTACAGAACGTGAGTCACTATTGTTTTTGGAGAGCAGGCTGGTGCTTGGTGCAAGGCCGAGGGGCCAGGTGGGATGGTAGTGTAAATAGTGAGGAATGGGGCGAGAGTGGCAGTGGGATGCGGGAAATGGGTGAATTTGGTAGATGTTTAGATATTTCAATGGAAAGTTTTTAGAGGCCGTTGCACTGACTGATGAGAGGAACGGGGGAGAGCAAGGGGTTGAGGAAGGCGCCTGGGTTTCCTTCTCAAGCATCGAGGAAGATGAGGGTGACATCATACCAAACTCGGGGGTCAGTGGGACTTTTTTGAATGAAGACAATTATTAGTTCCCACTTGGAATGATTTACTTATTTTCTTCAGAGACGACTTTAGAAGATTAAAGAGCTCTGTGAAAAGGCTTGAAGAGGGTTTTTGGTTGCTTGCTTGCTTGCTTTTTGGACTGGGGCATGATGGCCGGCCCAGCCGCGCTAACACACAGCAGAGGCGTTTTCCACGGCTGAGGCTAACCCTCACCGGGGTTTCAGTGGGATGAACTCTCCTGTCTCACCAGTGGGGTAATTTCCATGCCTGTCATGTTTCGGTGTGTCCGAGAGCCAGTCAACTGGCGGCAGTTTGTTCTATGTACTGAGAGCATTTGTAGCTTGAAATTGATTTGTTAACTCAATTCAGTGACTGCTAAGCTGCTGAGAATAGGAGGCTGAGGGACGTGTGTAGGGACCTCAGTGTCCTGCACGGTGGCCTGAGAACTAGGAATTCTTTTCAGATGCACTTGCTGGGGCTTTTCACCTGCTGCCTGAGCAACCTGAGGGCATCGCCACTGCCTTCCCCTCCTGTGAATGAGTGCAGTCCTGTGGGAATCCGCTCCTAAGGGCGAGTGCCAGCAATGTTGCCATATTTTAGCATTATGGGGCGAGAAGATTCAAGTAAAAAACACTACAATCGAATGTGTGAAAGAAAAAGCAACACACCATGAGCAATACTTTTTATAGCTATATCCATCTCTACTATGACATTTATTTTTAATTCTCATGTCCACACTAAGATGTAGGCAATAAGGATTATATGTTGTTTTTAAAGATAAGAACATAAACAAGACTTTCCATGACTTGCCCAGGGTCATTTTATAGTTTATGGTCTAGACCAAAGCACGAGTCTGATCATTCTTGGCAATAAATAAGATCAGGGTATTTTGCCCCTTTAGGAGACACTGGGCAATATCTGGAGACATTTCTGTCACAGATTGAGGGTGTGGTGCTACTGACATCTAGGTGGTAACAGTCAGTTATTCTGTTAAACATCCTACAATGCACAGGAAATCCCCCGACAGGTACACACATGCACGTGTGCACGCACACTCACGCATACACACGCCAAAAAGTTATCCAGCCCCAAGTGTCAAAGTGCTGGGACCCTGGGTTCAGGCAGGGTGAGCCTAGATAAAGTCTGCAGGTATTAGGAAGTTGATCTTAGGGAGTTTGCTTTGTCCCACATACTGTACCTTTTGCAATTCCGGGGCAGGGGTGGATCCTGATAGATATGGCAATGGGCCACTTAGCTACATGAGGAAGTAGAAAGCGTTTATAGCTGTTTCCACATTCCAGGGGAAAGGTGGGGAGATTATTCCACTGTTTACTGTCCACCGATTACCTAAGTTGTGACCTACAGACCTCTCCATAGTCCTTTCCCCTCAGCATACATCTCCTTAGCTTGTCACTGCCCTCAACATTTAAACTCCTTTAGGGCGGAGTAGCAATCTTTCCCACTTTTATATTCCCAGTTCGTTATAACAATAATATAATGTAGGCAGTCTATAAAATTTGGTTGAAATAATGAAGATGAAAGCCCAGGGCAAGCTCTGGACAAGGCGATACAATTTAGCATAGATTTAAATGAAATTACAGTACAGTGAATTTTAAATGACATACTTAAGACTTGGAGAAATCATTGGCAACCTGAGCTCTAGCAGTTCCTCCTGGGCAATGGAGATGAGGCAAAGCAATTAGAAGGGACCTAGCTTCCTTCGGAGCTGTGGCAGCCAGAAGCCACTGTTGTCCATAACTGCCTTCACATGGCTCTAATATCTGCAAAGCCAAACTAAATTCCCCCTCAAGTTAGATCTTGAAAGAGGTAATACAATCGCCATAATAAGAAAGTGGGTAGAGTGAGCCAAATGCAGTGAGAAGGTGACCGGAGTGCTCCCCTAACTAGTATAAACCCCCTCATGGTCCAGCAGTGTATCTAGCCCTTCATAGGGCTTTATGACAGACACTATTAGATGTTTCCTAATATATATTCTCCCTTTCTTCCCTGTTAATAGAATCTGGATTGAATTCAGAGAGACAGTGTTCTTGGAGAAGCAGTCATTTTCCCAGCCTCCCTTGCTGGTGGGCGGCCACATACAGCTTTCATACCTCCTGTCTTCAGATCAGCCCCTCTGGCCAACCCCCTTTCCCCCAGATAATATACAATCTATCCAATTCCTTTTCCAGAAATTCTTCTCAGTTATTAATTTATATTTTCTTTTTCTAATTTCTTTACTCGCACATGATTATATATATATATGTATATATATAATTTTTTATCAAATTTATTGGGGTGACATTGGTTCATATGGTCATACAGGTTTCAGCTGTGGATTTCTATGTTACTAGATCTATGTATTGCACTGTGTCTCCCATGATTTTAAACACATTTCAATCAATCTTTCACTCTGCCGCTCTACCAAAATCCTTCTCACAATCACTAACGCCCTCCATTTGTCAATACAATAGTTATTTCTCAGCCCTCCTGCTCTGGATCACAACATCCTTCTTGAAAAACTTCCTTAATTTTCTTCCTTTGGAACACCACTTTCTCTTCAGTTGTCCTGCAAATTTCCCAGGCTCTTGTTTTTATTCTCTGCACTGGTTCTCCTTCCTATGTCTGAACTCTGTGCGAGAGTTGCTCAGAACTAGGGCCTTGGAACGCCTCTCTCCTCACACAGTCCTTTGATCACCTCAAGCATCAAGTCTTGAACACACCATAAGTTCACTGTGAACTCCCCAAATTTTACCTTTGGTCCAGATTACTCCACTGAGATCCACATTCTCAAACTCGTGATATTTCCACTTAAATCTCAAGCACTCATCTAAAATTTAACAAGTTCAAAACTGAACTGATGATTTCCTTTAATCCTGCCCCTTCTCTGTCCTAGGCAACTCCCTAGTTTCATTTGTTCACGCCAAAATCTTCAACATCATGCTTTATAATTCTCTTTTATTCACACACTACATTGTCCAGTCACTCAGTCCTGCCAGGTCTACAAGCAGACTAGATGCAGAATCTGACCACACTGGTTCAAGCCACCGTCGCTCCTCACCGGTTGTCGCAGTATCCTTCTACATGCTCTCCTGTTTTCACTTTTGTTCTCCTTATGGCCTTTCCTCTACAGAGAAGCCAGAGTAACATTGCAGAATGTAAGCCATGGCACATCACTTCTCTGCTCAAACCCTCCAGACACTAGCCTTTACCTAAGATAAAAGCCAAAATCTTTAGGTGACCTCTGCAGCCCTGTGTGATCTGTCACTCTCCTGTCCTGACTTTCTCTTCTGCACTCCCGACTTGCTCCCCTCATCCTACCGACACTTTATGCAAGGTGCCATCTCAGCATTTGCAATAACTCTTGTCCTCCTCTTGTCCTGCATACCCTGCTCTGCGGCATTGCCACCTCACACATAATGCATATGAATATGTTTATCGTCTGTGGATTTTCAGTAAAATAGAAACTTTAAGAAAGCTGGCTCATTTTTTGCTTACCTAAAGTAGTGTTTGGTACCTTGTAGAATTTCAGTGAATACTTGTCTAATGAACAAACAAGGGAATGAATGAATAAATGAATAATTATGACTGACTTCTATGCACTAATTAGAATTTCGTGCATCCCCAAACTTGAGAAGACATGAGAAAATCCTTAATATGCAATGTTAAGTTGCCAAAACAGGCAAAACACTGCTTTGAAAAGATAAACCCAATTTTTCATAATGTATAATCACACACACACACACACACACACCTACACACATACACATGGGCAAAAGCAGGTCTACAGTTGTGAGCACATGTAAAACAGTTTATTCTTGTATTATTTATTAACTATTGTATTATTTATTTGTATTACAACTGTCTTCCTGAAAAAGGACCATCATTTCTGAAGTTTAGGAGAAGACTGGAACGGACTCATGTTTCACTAACCTTTCTATTTTGAGTTTTTTATTCCCAAAAGACTGTTATAAGTCATTAATTCTCATTCTTCACACCATAAAACAGGCTTTTTTTCATTACCCTTTACCCCTATTGGCAAGTATTCTGCACTGACCACTCATAACTTCTTAATAAGAAAGCTTCTCTGAGTAACAGCATTATCTGCAACAGACTGAGTCCTTACCAGAAAGTAAGTTTGGGAAGGAGGAAGTGAATATAGTTTGAGAATGCTGAAGAAAGATTTCAGGTACATAAAGCTAGTACATAAAACTAATACATTTTAACATAGGTCAATACATATATGTTTGAGCACCAGGTGTCTTCAGTTCTTTGCAAAATTCACCTAAGAGATTTTTACACGAGTATCCTTATTTTATGACTGCTATTTTATAAAAGGCAATTTTTGTAAAGTACTTTTTAATAATCAGCTTTGTAATAAGTAAGAAATTATTTGAAATAAAATAACAACTTTTGTGGTAATCAAACCAATAAAATTTGCTCTATAAATTTGCATAAGGGCCACACTCCTCTCTTGAGCCAGAGTATACACCATGGAGCTGATTTGGAGTCTTGAACCAAATAAATGACACAAAGAAGTTCTTAGCTATAATTTCTCTTTGCTTTGGAAAACCACCCTTCTTTTCATTAATATTTGAGGGAACTTTCATTTACAGAGTATATGTGCTCACCACACTCATTTCTTTAAGTAAACAAAAACCCAATTCAGATTGTTGACCATAGTCCCCTCTTATTTGCAGAATTTCTGCCTTAAAATCCATTTTTGAGTGAGTAAAGTATTAGCTTTTCTAGTCATAAGGCACCATGAAAAACATTAAGTCCATTTTCATTCAAGCTCATGGAGGGGTAAGCTATGGCAGAAGCTCTAGACATAATAGCCGAGTGCTGTGTCCACAGTCTGTCTATGCAAGTTTCTAGTAGAAAAGTCTAGTTTCAAGGTCTTGATCTCAGTGTTCTAGTAACTTGGGCCATAATACTACTACCTCATAAGATTACGAGAATTAAAGTTATGTATAAGAAAGTAGTCAACACAGGGCCTGGGACTTTGCAGACTCTCCATAAAATCATTTTTCTTTCCAACGAAGATGAAAGCTATCATGTTTATTCTAATGCTATTACTTTTAAATGAGCAGACAAAGGCGTAATTTGAACTATAGGTAGGCTGCTTACAAGACTAATACCAGTAGTCAAGTCAATTTAATAATTTAGTGGTACATACAGATACGCACACACACATTTTATGTCAAATGTAATTGACATTAACATTCATACTAAAAACCTTCACTTTAAGTTTTTCACCCAAAGATTTTCAGCAATTTGTTTGATGTTCTGTAATTTTATTCTCTTTAAGAGGTTCAGAAAAGGAAACAATGTATCTACTTCTCTGAGATTACTTGTAAGAAGTGATAAATTCAACTATATAATCCAAGGCTAAAACATTTAGATATATTTAAAGTCACAAGCTATTTCGGTAAATTGATGAAAGAGATGTATTTCCCTCTGAAATATGGCTTCTTAAGACAGTGCATTTTGTTCTCTACTTCAGATTTACTAGGATGAATAAAAGGAATTTCAAGAAAATGCCATGTCTTATGGTTACACAGGGCTCTACCTGGAAAACAGCATATTTCAAAGACTGACTGAAATCTGGGTTCTTTATTTTTAACCTTAGATTTTAATCAGAGTTTTATGACACAAAAATGCCAAATAAAAAACAAATTCAGACTTGTGTAGGAGAGCCTTTCTCAGAATGATTATTACAGTAGAGAGAGAAGAACAGTTGCAGCATAGAGAGAGCCCAGGCCATGGCCATGGCAACTGCAGGCGTCTCTAAGGTCAGGTAGGGAAGGGTGCTTCTTATATAGGAGGGAGTAAAGCAGGTTACAAAGAACAGGTATCAGGCGGTGGATCAGGAAATGTCCTTCGTTCTGGTCAGTGATTTGGGAGATGGGTGGTTAAGGAGGGGCTGTTTCTTGTTCTGCTGCTGCCTGAGGCTATGTGGGTCTCTAAGTTCAGGGTCCTGTGTGCAGGAGAAAAGCTTAACTCAAGTTTGGTCAAATCAATTTCACAACCATTTTGTTTAGATCGATGCAGGGACAAATGGTTCAGCTAATCCTATACAAGGCAAAATGCGGAATTTAGAGGGTCAGTTGCAAAGTGTGGCCTTCCAAAGTCTTACCCAAGTCATGTGGGGAAAGGTAGTTATTTGCAGTAAGCTGTTTTCTAGAACACATGAGTGGGGGGATTTCTTTAACCATCTCTGTATTTTAGGATCACAGGTTAAAGCTGAACATTTTCATAATCTAGTCAAAATGTCTGAACTTCTAATTTTTCAACATTTGGTAGGCAAATAACAATAGAGAGCTAATGGTTTCTGACTCATATTTGTATCAGAATTTACCCCCTTTCATGTGGAAAGCTAACATGCAATTTCCATGGCTCTAGCCTTGCTACCAGATTCAAACAATAAACTCCTAGATAAATAAGTGATAGTGGCCTGGTTTAGTTTCTGAAAGGAAATGTCTTAGCCACTCCTTTAATTAGTGTTCTTTAATATACAGAACATTATCCAATAGAGGCAGTCATTATATGCTGACTGAATTGCATTAATCCATATGTACTTAATTATTATTAAAAAAGAGACATTATATTCACTAATATATTACTTTATTGGACTAATTGCTATATTGTAAATATTACCTATAATGTCCTTCTTAAATTTTAGAAAAGACCTTAATGTTCAAAGTGAATACATCCTTATTCCAAATAGGAGCATTATAGTGTGGTGGAAGGATGCAGAGTAGAATGCCCACATAGACAGTTAATTTTGTTGTTGCAAGTGTGTTTCAGTTTGTCTATTGTCTTTCATAGTAGTAAAAAGAGTTAAAATGGAGAAAACTTAGTGTATTACCTATGGCTTTTATTTTCTGATGCTTAGGCATCTTGGGGCCTTGCTGACTCTGGATGGGCTACTTCTCCCAGGATTAGCTAATTCCTAGCAAAAACTCACTCATACCTTTCATATGAAAACCAACCAATCCAGAGCCCATAGTGCTAACAACCTCCTCTATACTCTCATACCCTGAGTCACTATTCTTCTGCCCAGGGCCAAGCATCAAACAACTAGAGACAGCCCGTGTCCTAAAACCTGCTGAAATTATTCAAACTACTTGATCCTAGGCCTGCTTACCCTGACTTGCCCATTCTTTCTAATGGAAACCTCAATAAAAGTCCTTGCCCATATTTTCCTGTGCTCCTCTGCCTCCTGACTGACCCCTGTGCTTCCGTGTGACTCCCACGTGGCATCCCATGCCCTTTTCTCTCGGGATCTATGAGCATAACAAACTACCTTTTTAATGACAGTCTTCTGTTGGCCTTGCTATACCTAAATAATAATAAAACCTATATTTTAAAACACAACCTTGTTCATAAAGGAATTTAGAGTGTAACATTGGAGGCTGAATAATTCACACAAGAGAACAAAAAGAAAACAATCACACAATATATAAGTAGCACAAATCTATGCAAACCAACTGCTAAGGTACTGTTGGCAGCCAGCATGAAAAGGCTCTGTGAGAGATGAAAGAAAACAACGTTTGGAGAAATGTGGGATGCTTGTTGAATAAGAAAAGGTTCAGGGTCTTTTTGGAGAAGGCTATGAATGAAGCAGTGAATTTGGAAGTAAGTGATTCCCCTGCAAAATTAATTGAAAGAGGCGTGGCATTATAATTTTATTATAATCTTTCTGACATTTTTTTCAGAGGCAAATGGAATCCAAGCTTTCATTTTGATTTTTAAAGGAAATATTCTGAACAACATATGATGCTTATGGACATAAACTTCTGTATCCAGGCAACACTGCTTTAAAGAAGGGGATAGATTATTGACATTTTAGAGCTGGGGTTTCAAGAACACAAAAAGAAAAGGCAGTTATGGAAGCAGAAATATCCCACAGGCCAGGCCTCTTAGAAAATTGGGATAATTACTGAAATCAATTCTGGCTTACAAAGGACATAAAAGCTGAACACACACTGTTAAATTGCATTCTGCTCACCTGTGGTTACCATTTTCTTTTTTTTCATAATGCTCAGATTTTGTAAAGGCCAAGTAGAGTTTCTAACAGACCATTAATGAGAGGCACTTGTGGCAGTAATGGGAACACCAACCTATCACAGCTCTTAAAAACCTATATCTTATGTAACTTGGAAATTCATAAAAATGAAATAAAAACTAAGTCAATTCCAGCAAATGACATTTATAGGTAACATGTATATGGAACTACTTTTTAAAGCTTTTAACACTTATATAATTCAATTTATTTATGATGTGGTTAATACTGCTTGGATTTGAGAAGTCATATGTATATGAATAATCCCATGAATCTTTGGTAATTATTCATTCATTCATTACTGCCCCCTCCCCGGTCCATGCGTAATTCAGGAATCATGTGGTTGATTTTTCAGGACAAGAGATGATGGTAGACATAAGTCCCATGGTGTGTCACCCTCAGCACGGACAGGGTGAGCCACAACGTGCTGGCAGCATGCCCAGGGAAAAGGAGGCCACATGTACATGATACCACTGCCCGGGAGAAGGGACAAATGCCCAAACCAGAGGAAGGGTATTAATACGACTTCAAGTCTAGTTAAACCACAGGACATTTAGACAAATTCAGCACAACTCTGCTGAGGCCTAGCAAATGGATTCCATAATGTGTTCTGTAAGCATGTTGTTAGAATTTATCAGTGATAGTGAAATTCATACTCTATTCCTAAATTAATATAATTCATACCTATGCCAACTGTTTGAAGAATTACAGGTAGCATATAGAGAGTAAAGCTTTTTGAGACAGATAGGCCTAGTGTTGATTCTTAATACTGCAACTTTATAAAAGAAGAACTGAACTTCAATTATTGAACCTTTTGGAGCTTTCATTTTGCTCATTTCTATAAGTATACCACCTATATAGTAAAGACTTATTAAAATCAGGTCAAATTATAAAAGAACAAGGCTGGGCCATAGCAGGTACTCAAAACATGGATTAGCCTTCAAAGAACAAATCCCAAAACAAATTGGGATTTTTAGAAGAAATGACTTGAAGTCACCCTTGATTCTACTCAAAACAGAAAAGTGAGTGGTTTACGTCTCTCACCATCCAGTTTCCCTTTCCGAACCATTTGCTTTTTGTGTGGTGGCTTAGTGCCTGTCATTATTCTTGATATGCCTCTTCTAAGGAGAAAATCTGTAATTCATTTACACTGTGCTTTAATGTTGATTGAATTATCTCTGTAAAGGAGTTAACGTGGTTTTGAAGCCTAACTACAGAACTGGAGATTTCAGCTAGTGAATGCTTATTTTTGGCCTGGGTGTATATGTGTGTTCGAGTGGGACAGAGAGGGTAGAAGGAGGGAGTTCAGAAATTGGGAGCACCATGGGGATAGCTAGGATGCTGATTTCCTAAATTCACACATTACCCAGGAAAACAACTTTACTTCCCGAAGGAAAAGTTTCTGTTCTCTTCTAAGGAACTATATGTGATTAATTATATTCCGAATATTTTCTAGGGACAGATTTCTATGCAATGTGTTTTAAGTAGGTTTTTCTTCTACAGAACTTTTTAAAAAAATATATGTTTTTATTGATTTCAGAGAGAGGAAGGGAGAGGGAGAGAGAGAGATAGAAACATCAATGATGAGAGAGAGAGTCATTGATCAGCTGCCTCCTACAGACCCCCCACCGGGGAGCTCACAACCTGGGCATGTGCCCTGACCAGGAGTCAAATCATGACCTCCTGGTTCATAGGTTGACGCTCAACCACTGAGCCACGCTGACTGGGCTCTACAGAACTTTTAAATGGTTTTCTATCCAAAAGTGATCCATACAAAAAATTAGTAAGGAGAAAGTTATATAATATACAGTTGACTCTTGAACAACACAGATCCACTTTTATGAGGAATTTTCAAAAATAAATACCTGTACTGTTTCTGATCCATGGTTGGGAATCCATGGGTATGGAGGGCAACCTATATGCATTGATCTAACCCATTTTATATGGGCCACTTGAGCATCAGATTTTGGCATCCATAGGGTGGGGTCCTAGAACCAATTCCTGAAAGATACCAAGGGATAATTATTTTTTTAGGGAGTCAAAAGATATATGCAGATTTTTGACTGCATGAAGTGATGTAATCCCTGCATTGTTCAAAGGTCAACATTATTAAACAATACAAAACCCATGTTCTTATAAGACTTTAAGAAAATTAGTCTTTGTGTTGTCTTTGACATTTAATTTTATTCACTTGCTTTTGCCATTTCCGAATGAATGTGCTTCCTTACTTTCTACTCAGTGCTGACTGTAAGTATTAGAGAGAAAAACACGATTACAAGTTTGGAGCCCTGATATTGAGAGGCTGAATTACTAAATGCTGAATTAATTTTGAAATCTCGGATTCTGGCATTCATATCTTCAATGTAATATTTCTATCATCATTCAGAGGACATTTTTATTAAAATTTCATTTCCACTCATCAAATATCTCTACCCTCTTTCCTCATCTGAACAAAGGATATCAATAATGGTACTCTCTCAATCCTTTAGCTTGATGAAAATAAAAACACACAGTTTCTTTATTGATTCCTTTATTGTCTTCAATTATTTGCTTGGGGGAGTAGGTTGCTTTCGAGGCGGTCTCAGCTATCAGTATCATCTACTCTCAGCATGAGTATGAGTGTGTGTGTGTGTGTGTGTGTGTGTGCACGCGCGCCCATGCACATGAGGTTCTCTTCATGAGATTTTAAAATTATAGCACCTGTCTGAAAATAATCCTACCCATATTTTTTGTACAAGAAGATCCAGTGCCCTCAACTGGATTTCAAATGCAAAAATAAGAAAATATACATTAGTTTCATTCCCTTCAACACAAGAGATAAAAACATAAACAGTAGAAGCAATAAGGATAAGTCAGGACTTCTTTATATCTTCTCTCTAAAATGGCTAGATTGAACTAGATTTTGAGAAAATCAATTTAGTCATTCTTTCATTTTCAACTTTTGTTCTAATTGACTAACTCTATCAATCAGCAGCTGACAATACTTTTTCCTAACGCAGGCATTAGATTTTCTATCTTGGATAATGGGATGGAAGTAGCTAGATGTATTACTATTGATGTGGTCCTATTACCTAATTCAACCAGCAATGTGTATAGCAACTTTAAATTTGGGATAATTAAGCCTTTGAAATACTTATTTGCTGATCACTATTCACCTTAATTTTCATTCAGACAGATGGTCTCTAGTGAGCACTGCCTCTTGGTATTGATGACTTCCGTTGAGTGTGGGCTTTACCTAATGGCTGGCTTCTAACAAATAATGGATTCTAGTAATGTGAAGTAACTTTTGTAATTAGGCTAGAAAAATACTGATTGTTTGTTTTCCCCCCTTGGACTTCCATCTCTTACTCCCTGGCTCACCTGCTCTGTGAGATGACAGCTGGCATGTTGTGAGCTGGAGAGACCCACACAGCAAGAAACTAATGTTACTAGCCAATAGCTAGTGAAGACCTGGGGCCTGTCAGCAGATATGTGAGTGAGGTATAGGCCAGATATATCAAGGGCCATGTTCACAGTTAAGCCTTGTGATGACTACAGCCCTGGCCAAACACCTTGAATGCAGCACTGTTAAGACACTCTGAACCAGAGGTACCCAGATAAATACTCCAATTGATGATCCACAAAGACTAAGATAATAAATGTTTGGCTTGTTGCTTTAAGCTGCTAAGTTTTTATATTTGGTACTCAGCAATTAATAACAATACAGTCAGATTCTCTGTCTTTCTGATAAATCTCTTATCAATTTCTATTTTTTTTCTTCCCAAATTCTATTCTGCTCTGTCAAGGACTATATATAAACCATAAGTTTAAAGAAAAGAGCTACCATCACACTTTTTGGTACTCTTTTATTTCCAATTTGTGTTCCAAGTAATGTATTTTTTAAATATTATACAAGATTGGGGATTTCAGGCTAGCCTTTTTTATTTTACCAAGCTATATTTTTCTTTAGAAACACTACTTTTTCTCAATGAATAACAAGTCAGTAAGAATATATTTCTTTGAAATAGATTAGCAGAGATATCTGCATAATCCATTTTTTAATTACAGAAAAAAATAATGAAGTTAAATAAGTTAAATCATGTGGACATCTTTTTATTTAAAAAAACTCTTCAATTAAGATTTTCATTCAATAATAACAAGACCCTTAATAGATAAAGAAACAAGAAATTAACCTATGTTAAAAAAAATATTGGGTAACTTCTAAGTGTCATGCTGTGAAATTCTTTCCATAAGACAAAAAGCCTTATGGAGAAGATATGACTGGATTTTTATTAGGACATACAGTTTCTAGAAGGTTTTAGAAAGTTGAAGATATGCCGTTTTGATTGACTCTCCAATCTTGTCCCAGTAGGACACACTAGAAACTAACCACAGTAGTAGTTATGTTTTAAAAGGTTAGTTTGTGGCATATTGAAATTAACCAACCACATTTGAATATTTGGTGGGAAACTATCAGAAAATATTTATCTATTTATATGTATTGTAGAATGATTCTATTTACTGTTTCTAGAGAATGTGTTTCTTGATTTAAAGCCATAGCATCCAGGCTGTTTAGTTACTATGAACTACTCTCAGAAAATGGAGTTCCCTGTGCAGGAAATGCCAGATACAGAGTTATTAGAGGGTAAGAAGCTCCCTGAGGAACCTGGGGGTGGATCTGTCAGACACCCTCTTGGTTTCCACAGTCTTAATATAGAAGCTCCTTCTATGTGTATATTCTTGTTGTAAGACAGGAAAAGTATTTTGCTAAATGTCTCTTGGAAGCCAAGAAGTAAGAGGTAGAAAGAAGTTCAGAGGCAGAACTGTTAGAATGAAGTATATTTTTATCAGTTCTGTCCCTCAGAAAAGACTTCCTCAGTATTTTCCAAGGAGGAGAACATTCTTCAAAAATGGGATTTATTGAAAGTTGAATATAGTCTTAAGCAAGTTTCCCAGTGCAACATATTTCTTGGTTGAGGAAAGTGTTTATATACCTAATATTAACATGCAAATCAAGTTGGTTTGCCATTTCCTGTCCTATTAAATTTGACTTTAAAAAATGCTGTTCTTTCTTGTAAAGACATGTGAGGGAGGAACAAATAATTTCCTCCTACTTTTCTAAATTCTTCTGGCTGGCTAATGAAATTAACATGAGACAGATTAATAGGAGAAAAATGCCAAAATTGATCATGTATGTGCATATGGGGTTCCATAAAAATATGAGACCCAGGACAGATTGAGCAGTTAAACCTTGATTACATAACAACTTGAGCTAAGGAAAATAGGGGATTGTGGCTTGAGACTTCAAAGTAAAGGAAAGCAATTCATATGGAGCCAGAAAAGCAAATGTTTGGTAAATAAATGTTTGCTGGGCCATCTTTAACAATGGG
The DNA here is from genome assembly GCF_054644295.1 of Miniopterus natalensis. Classification (NCBI taxonomy): domain Eukaryota; kingdom Metazoa; phylum Chordata; class Mammalia; order Chiroptera; family Miniopteridae; genus Miniopterus; species Miniopterus natalensis. The sequence continues at coordinate 19,319,403 of NC_142093.1, read as the reverse complement.
ACACAGAGAGGACTTTGATCAAGGGACCCTGTGCTAGGTTCCTCCCTATCACACACTAGTTCATATTAAACTATGTTTGTGATGATAGCTTCCTTCCTGGAGCAGGTCCTCTAAATTCTTTTAGGCAGTTAGGGAGAAGGTCAAAAGTTGTTCCTGAGTCTTTCATTTTTTGGAACTAACCAGCTTAAGATAATCAATATCCCACAGAGGCATATTTTGGGGTGGCAAATTCTACTCTCCTCAGAAGTTTACTGGGGGAAATCTGGAGCTATTGTAAGAGATAGATAGATGATAGATAGATGATAGATAGATAGATGATAGATGATAGATAGATAGATAGATAGATAGATAGATAGATAGATAGATAGATAGATATAGATAGATGATAGATAGATGATAGATGATAGATAGATAGATGATAGATGATAGATAGATAGATGATAGATGATAGATAGATAGATAGATAGATGATAGATAGATACAGATAGATGATAGATGATAGATAGATGATAGATAGATAGATAGATAGATAGATAGAGAGATAGATATAGATTAGATAGATAGATAGATAGATGATAGATAGATAGATGATAGATGATAGATAGATAGATGATTGATAGATAGATAGATAGATAGATAGATAGATAGATAGATAGATAGATAGATGATAGATAGATAGATGATAGATAGATAGATAGATAGATAGATAGATAGATAGATGATTGATAGATAGATAGATAGATAGATAGATAGATAGATAGATAGATAGATGATAGATAGGTGATGATGATAGATAGATAGATGATAGATGATAGATAGATAGATGATAGATAGATAGATAGATAGATAGATAGATAGATAGATAGATAGATGATAGATAGATAGATAGATAATAGAGTTGTCTGTATATGTATCTTTAGCTCAATCTGTCATCTATCTAAAGGTATTTTAACTTTAATATATATATATATGAATTATGCTTATAACATTAATTTTATTAATCATTTTAGCATTTTCTAAGATTTCCCAATGGATTCTTTATTATAACAATAGATTTGATAGTATTTTCTAGTATACAAGAAGTTCTCAAGAAATTGAACTTGTGGAAAAGAATCTTGTTAGAACACTTGCAATGAAAAATAGAATGGTAATAAATTCTTTAGAATATTCAGTGTACTCAAAGTAATATTTCTTTCAAACCTGAGGCACAATTTAGTTTTTCTTGGCAATGTAACATTCAAAAAAGTTTCAAGAATATATATTTAAAATAAAAACTAAATGGAAAAGGAAGCAAATCTTATCTGATTTACAGTTATTGTTGCCTACCAACATTACCTTTCTCCCCCCAAAAGTTCTTGTTCCTAGTTCTATACTGTTGGCAACGTTTAATTTTTATTTGAGGTTTAAATGTCAAAATGAACTTGTCTTTAAACTTGTCTGTTTTCAATCTGCAGGTTGTTTTTCTTCTGAATGAATGGTTGTGATTGCAAATTCAATTGGTATAAAAAACATCTAGTGTTTAGAAAACAGAAATAGGAAACAGCCAAGACATTTGATAACAAATAATTTGTGATATTATGTTTAAAAGGATCAACTAATCAGTCCTTGAAGGGAAGTACTTTATGAACAAAATGCCCTGAAAGGGACTAAAATAATCTATAAAGATGCAAGAAAATCTGCAGTTTTGGATAATATAACAGAAAGAATGTCACTTGGAAGGAATTCTTTTTACTTATCCAAATTGTTGGTTTTTATTTCTTCAGAGAAAATCTAATTTCAACATAGAACTGTCACTTTATTTTGAGCTTACCAGTTATTTATCTGGATCAGCTAATGAAAAAGTTTAAGTATTTTTGATTTAAAGAAAAGGCGCAGTAATTTTGAAGTAGGATTATGTTATTTCAAAACATACTGTTTAAAGCAAATAGTCTTATATAAGCTATTTAATTTTTTTTTTTGGTAAATAACACCAGAAACTAATGGCATTGAAGTTATTCACATCCGATCATGACACCCCCAATCATTTTCTGTGTTGTTAAACAGAAAACTAAACAATGATTGATGGTTACACCAAATTGATATATTTAAAAGATTTCATTAAATGCATCCTTTGGTAGGTCAGGCTCATAGGAAGCTATCTTATCCTTTATAATTCCTTATCAATATAAAACTTCTGAAACTAAAAATCATGTTTAAAACTTAAAAATCAGTAATAGGTTGGTGACTAGGAAGAATGTATGCCTTGGTTAAGGGTATAATAATATAGTAATTCATGTAGAAAAGATAACTTCAAGAACAGGGTTTAAACGAATCAAAACAGATAAATTAGCAGTTTGCACGATGCAGATAAAGCTGTGGTATAGGCGGGTAATGGGGTTGAATGATATCGGGTGGGGGAAGGAAGTAGAAAAAGCACACATCTCTCTGTATCTACATGACATGTTGAGGCATTTTCTTAGGCACCTTCTCTCTTGTTATAATAGCAATAGAGTGGTGAAGTAGACAGTATATTCATTTTACAGCTGAACATGTGGACAAGCGACATTCCTTAGCCAAGGTCAAACAGCTTATAAGTTTTTGATCCAATTACTTGTAGTATCTTGGTTAAAATACTTCTGTGAGGATTACTTGAGAAATTCAAAGAAATTTGTCATTGAACAAACTCACATGTGTGATTGCAAGACTTTCTATTCCTGATAGTATCGTGTGAGCAAAGCAGCAATGAGATGTGAAGCGTCACAGTGCATATGGGCGGTGGGCATGCGCCTGAAGCTTAGGTTAGGAGGTAGTAATGGAGCCTGTAGGTTAAAAGGCAGCTTGTAATTTAACTTTCCAAGTTAAAGAAAACCTTAAGTATCAATGTAAGGAACTTGGACTTTATGTTGCACTCAACAGGGAACCATCAAAGATTCTGACCAGATGGCAACCAAATCAAAATTATGGTCTAGTATTTGCATTTCCCCAGCTTGTTCTCGGGAGAAAGCATTCTCTAGCATAGCATCATTTCCAAAAATTGTTTGACTGAAATGCATTATGCTGTAGTTCTTTTAACTAAGAAGTAAATTTAATATAATTTAAAATTAAAATGATATTTAATTTAGGAATAAAATATAATATAGCTTTATAACAATTTATTTACATCAAATTTTGGTACCTTAATTTTTTTAAAAAACTAAATTAGGAAATTTCTTTTTAATGCAAAATCTTTCTTATAATGAAAAATTATCAGTCCCAAAGGGAAATCTTAGGAGACTATAGGTGGACAATATTTATTTAAAAAGTCAAAGTTTACAGTAAAATGTATTACAAAACATTTCATGGGATAAGTTTTGAGGTGTAAAGGAAACATGGAAGATTTCCCCAGCCAAACAAAATTACGGAATGCCTTCTGCATGCTAGGAACTCTTACAGCTTCCAGGATCATATACAGCAACGAAGGCAATCCTGCCCCTTAGTGACCTTTTATTTCAGCGAGAGGGAGACATTCAATAAACAAACAAATAAAGAAATAAAACTCTGATAAATACAATAAAATGGGTCAAGCAAGTAAGGAATTAAGGGGTGGGTGGGGGGACACTGCAAATAGAACACTTGAGTGGAGGCCTGAAAGGTGTGAGGAAATGAGCTAACTGCAAGCTAATCTGCAGGTCAGCAATTCTGGCAAAAGGAAGAATGAAGGCAAATGATTTAGTAGAGTTGTGCCTGTGGCGCTTCAGTCCTCCAGGTGTGCTTGGAGCATGTGACAGAGAGGAGTCTGCGAAAGGGGAGAGACACAGCAGGCTAATATCAAGCAGGTGGCTGGGGAGGCCAGGGCATCGGAAGACATTATTTGACTTTTGGTATTTAATCTGAGAAGGGAATTTATTAAATATTTTTTTATAGTAGGCAGCCAGGGCGAAAACAGGGATACTAGTAATAAACAATTACAATTATCCAGATAGAAGACAATGATGGCTTGGAGTTTGCTGTAGAAGTAAAAATCTGAGAGTAGCAAAATTCCTGATCTGTTTTGAAGCTCTAGTCAACAGAATTTGCTAATAGTTTGGGTGTGGGATGAGAGGAAACAGAATACTCCAAGAGAGAGAGATCGAGGAGGGGAAGGTGTTGGGACAGTTAAGGAATCAAGAGGTTAGTTTTATTCATGTTAAGTTTGAGATGGATCTTAGATATCTACTGGTAGATGCTGATTAATTAGTTTTATATAAAAGTCTAGAATTCAGAGTAATAGTCGTATTTAGAGATGTAATATGGGTAATACTAAGAATATAAATAATGTTTACTACTGTAAGATTGAATGAGATCTCTATGGAGTGAGTGTAGGTCAAGAAAAATCTGAAGCCCAAGCCCTGGGGCTTTCCAAAACTTACAGGTTAGAAGGAAAAGGGAAAACCAACAAAGGAAGCAGCAGGAATGGAGGTAGGATGCGCATCGAGGGGGACCGATGTATTGAAAGCCAGAAGAAAGAGTTCCTGAGGGAGTAAGTGATCAGCTGTCCTGGTAACTAAAACCTGTGAACTGAGCAACGTGCTGGTCAACGTGTTGACTTTGACAATAGCTGTTCCTCGGAGTGGTACAGAAGAAGGTCTAATTATACTGACTTAAAGAATAAGTGAAGGATAACAAATGGAGGCTGTTTTTTCAAGGAGTTATATTGTATAAGAGTGAAAACAAATTTGCAGGAGCAGAATGTGGGCACAAATACATATTTTATAACGGCATATATTATATCAGGTTTTTATCCTAATTGAAATGATCAAGCAGAGATGAAAAATTGATAATGAAGCAGAGGGAGGGGAGATTGAGTAGATGAGAGAAGATTAAATGTAATGTATAGAAATATGAATATTTTGTCCATAATAACAGAAATATAGGCAGGCTGGTAGATGTAATCTTAGGAACGTCTGCAAGTTTTCTTTGAATACTGTTATTTGGGTTCACATTATATCCCTGTTGTCTGTTTAAAAAGATATTGCAAGCCACAGATTTAATTGTTTTTTGTGAAATACATAATGGTTTTTAGATTAATTTAAAAATTTCAGGTACTTTTGCTCTCAAGTAAGTGTTTTTTAAAAAAATGATTTTAAATAATTAACATATTTAGCGTCATAAAAGGCTTGATAAATATAAACATTATTTTAATGAATTCTTCTTTTCTGACTTGCTTTCAATTTTGTGAATGATATCAGTAATTTTCTAATGTTCTCTTTCTACTTTCTAACTGGAGCATGCTAACTTCTTTATAATTATAGATACTTTTAGGAAAACAAAATGGGAATGTAATTTCTTGGTTGACATCACTTTATGGCACTTACTTGAAACTCCAGACATCCTTTATTTCTATACAAATCAACTCTTCAAAATTTTGTTCAACAGTAGGAAAAGCATTTTACTGCACATGAAAAATGAGAAGAGCCAACTTTATTCTGGAATAGTAGCTTCCTAAACTACATACTCAGCAAGACAGTCACAAACATATGTTCATTACTGAGAAACTTTATTTTAATTTTCAGGTGAGTTCACCTAAATGAGTCAGCAGTATCTCCAAAGATTTGATTTATTTCCTGGTAAAATTGTGTAAACTCAAATCATGATATAATGCACTACTATGAGCATGGTTATTATTCAACTTTAAATAAACTAGTTTTGGGGATGACTGACTTCTGGGTGAAAGTAGTAACTTCCTTTAGAGCAGAATTCAAAAGCAGATATAGAAGGAAGACCACTGTCTTAACAATATTAACATTTACTAAATGCCTTCCTCTCTATTTTGACGTCCTATCCATGGAGTATTTGAAATAGAGATGTTTTCTGCTCTCTTCTAATACCCATGTGAAAAGAAGTGAACCAACTCCTAATTTTTGTTTGTATTTATTTTAATTGATCTATTTGACATAATTTTAGAATGATCCTACATAATCTTATACAAGAATGATCTTATATGATCCTAAATATTTATGATACGATGGATTGATATTTTACCAGAGTCCATTATGAAAGAACTTACAACCAACAGGGAAATCAACCAAATTGATTTTAAATATTTAGCTGAAAGTTACATCTAATATATTGTTCTGAAAAATCGCATACTTAGACAAATATATGCACAGTGACTAATTTCACTGTTCTGTACTAACTGCCCTCTCTATAAATATCAAACGTTGGATGATTTAAAATTTTAATTCATGTCAAAATAGAATCCAGTCAAAATAAGTGTCTCTTCCTTTAAAATGCTCAGTTTTATCATTAAGCTTGTGACATATCTCATTCTACTAATATAAATTTCAAAAGAAGGGGCTGTTTTTATATGCTCGGCAAAATAGAATGGAAAACTACAGGATTTTTGGACTGTAGTTTATGAAAAGGAAGGACTTATTGTTACTTGAAGTAATCCTGTCTTTCTCATTGGATTTTTTGTGTGAATGATGCAATGCATTATCTTTCAGAGTTCTACTTGAGGACACCACTTTTTACATCATGATGGAAAGTTATTTGGGCAAAATGGTGTACTTTGTTTTTCAATGAAAAAAATGTTTGTTGCAATCAGCACACAATGCATTTTTTTAAAAAAACTGTTCATATTATGTTTTCATAGGGAGTTTAGAATGACCAACATGAAGTAATTATTTGAAATGAGAGCACTCTTTCCTGAAACTCCATCTCACAGAAAATAAGAAGATACTATAAACATCTACTATTTTTAACAAAATTATCATGTTCAGGGTACAAAAATGGTTATAGCATATGGTGCCTTATAGAAAACTAAACTCTCTTCAAGTATTGGAATAGGCTTTCTAATATTTCTTGTTTCTAACCATATCCAATTTTATAGAAAAGGTCTAGAACTCTAGGGATAGCCATTTTTCTTATCAAGTGAATATTTTATAAGTGATTGGTCAAGGGTGATGAAATCTGAATCATGGATTCTCTGAAAGAAGATTAAAATTAAACACAGATGCAAAATATTTCATAATAATAGTATTAAGTATGTATCAATCATGACATGTGAGGAACAGTTTCACATCTCACTTCTTTTATTATTTTTTAAATTTTATTTTTATTGTTGACATTATTACAGATGTCCGCATTTCCCCCCCTTTTGCCCACCTCCACCCAGCCCCCTTCTCGCCTTCCCTCTGGCCCTCACCACACTGTAGTCTGTGTCTATCGGTTATACATATATGTCCTTTGGAGAATCCCTTCACCTTCTTTCATCCATGCCCTCCTTTCCCCTCCCCTCTGACAGCTGTCAGTCTGTTCCTATCCATGTTTCTATTTCTAGTTTGTTCATCAGTTCACTTTGTTCATTAGATTCCACATATAACTGAGATCATGTGATACTTGTCTTTCTCTGACTTGCTTATTTCACTTAGCATAATAGTCTCCATCTCACTTCTTTTAAACTCCATGTGTCAGATACTTCTATTATCTACATTTTGTAGGGTGAAAGGATCCAGGCATTGAGAGGGTAAGAAATTACCTATGGTCTTACAGATGCTAAATGGTGGAATTGGAATTTAGATCCATGTACTTTGTGTAAGTTGCAGAATTTACATGCTTAGTGATTATATTCTATTAGCTCATCCATCTCATTGTTTGAAACACAAGTTTTAGATATTTTTAGAGCTCTCTCCTTGTAGAGATTGTGAAGCTTGTAATAAAGTAGTGTAAACCTGCCATGAAGAGGCCTCCTCCAGAGACACTAAAACGTTGAATTAAAAGTAGGAAGTTTCATATGAACTTTCTTGTTTTGCTCTGGGGCTTTCTGCCTTACCCACTCATCACCCTCAAGTTTTACAGAGTTTTGTGTTATGCAAAGAAAATAAAATAAAATTGATGCTTCTTTACTATTATACACACACACACACACACACACACACACAAAGAGATTTTTATTTGTGGGGAATTTTTAGACTACTTCATTCAAGATGAAGACTTTGGATATTTAGTAATTTGTTTGCTACTCTTGTCAAACTAAGAATTCTGGAATTAAATTAGTATGACTTCCATTTTTAAATCTGATATAGTAAGAAACCAAAGGCAGGAATATTTTGCAAAGTTTTTTTATCTAGAAAAAATTATTAATCCATTTTTAAAAAATTAATGGAAATTGCTTATTAGACTACTTCACCTTATAGTCCCATTTTTGGTAAATAATAAAATATGTAGAATTTTCATTTACCTCTTTTTCAAAAATAAGGCTGGAAAGTAGATTTATACTGAGCTGAAAATTACAACTCAACTAATATTGTTTTTAAAAAAGTAAATGTAGTTATATGTCGATTACTCCCAGCGCTCACCTATTTACTGATTTCAAGGCATTCAAGGCAACACAATTTTCCTGTGATTATTCCCAGTAAAGGGACACTAAGAAGGGCTGAAAAGCGCTATCTGTGAGCCTGGCTGTGAGTTAAATTAATTTCAAAGTAAGTGCCTCATTCAGCATTTTAATATCTTGTTTGTTTTATTAAACTTGAGTTGAGTTTTTTCTTAAATCTATATAGGACAACCTCAAGAACACTTATTTGTTCTTGAAGTAGAAAATGCAAACTAACACGACAAACATTTACTTAGTACAGAGTGTATATATTTTTTTAATGAGGTGACTGTCCGATACTGAATTGTTTACCAAATGCAGAGAGAATCTAAGTCTTAATTTTGGTTGTTACATAACTATAGGAAGAATTTAATGCACACACACACACATGTACATACACAGAGGCAGTTCTTGTTTTGCAAAGCTCCAACATGCATGAATTTTAGTTACTGTATTTAGTTAAATTATATCACTCCCCAGTTACACAGTTCAAATTTTAATTACAATATATTAGCTGTGAATAAATGCATGAAGTACAAACTTTACTACTAGTTCTTTGGCCCACAAACCACTGCATAAATAATAGAAGTGCCACATGATCGATGACTAATCATGTCACTTCCTTCAAGTCTGTCCATGAGTGGTCCCTGCTCTTGTTATTTAGTTCATGAAGTGACAACATGTCCCAGAGCATGTAATGCTAGTAAAATACTCCACGTTAGAGAAACTCTCAAAGGTTTTTCACAACGTTGAAAGCACAAGTACTAAAATGTTGGAAGCTATTCTAAACTTAGAAGTATGACCATTTGCTAAGGCATAGAAAAGGTAGTTGCTTCATATTTTGTGTTACACAATGAGAATTAGGCAAGCACCGTTCAAGCTACCTTGATAAGTTTATTACCAATAAAAAATTACCTTCAGTCCCAATGGTTATAAATTGCAGTGTACTAAATAATTATTGATTCTACTGCTTTTTCATTTTCTTCTACATTTATAACTGACAGTAAGAGCTTTGAATGTTTTGACAAAAAGTTTATAGATCATAGAATAATCGTAATTTTTCCAACCAGTTACTAAGATGAATTTGTATAGATTCAGGTTTCACAGTCATTTGCACAGTCCTGCACTGCCATAGAAAGAGAGGACTGCACATATACAAGGAGATTAGGGTTTTAATTTCCAATTTGGAATAGATGGATGCATCTTCATCTGAGAGATCTCACTATTGGAGACCTTAGCTGATCAATAATAAAGAGAAAAATATTTCTGGTGAGAGTTGTAATTTCTTCCTTAACTGTAAAGAAAACTGTTCACCATTCTGATCTTATTCCAAATTGTAAGAAAGGCGTCTATAATAACAAAAGGGAAGTGCTTTCTCAAGGACAGAGTTGATGAAGAAAAGGTCTCCCATGCCATCTGCTGACTTAGCAAGATTAAAAATGGGAACTTTCTGTGGACCTGTCTCTGTTAACACTACCATTAATGGCCTATTACAGCCGCAGGACCGCGTGTCTCTAGGTTATGTAGCAATGAACCATCATTCATCAAAAGCAAACATTCTCAAGCTCGACTGTTATTAGATACACAGCAGAGATCAAATCACAAAGGTTCAAACTATGCAGCAAAGAGAAATTTATGATGCACATGACAACAAAGAGGAAACACAAAGTTGTTATTCTTAGTGAAAGAAGTCAGACATGAAATAGTCCATATTGAATGATCCCACTTGTATAAAGCTCTAGAAAATGCCAACTCATCCACAGTGATAGCAAGCAGATCAATAGCTGAGTAGGACATGGGGTGAGGGAGGGATGGACTGCCAAAGGGCATGATTGAAAATGTTGCAGTCGATAGAAACAACTTTTGCATCTTGATCATGGTGGTGGTTTCTCAGGCATATACATCTCTCAAAACTCATTGAAATGCATTGTTTAAATGGGTGTAGCTTGCAGGATGTAAACTTTATCACAATAAAGTTATTTAAAAGTTATAAGGGATTCAGGATTTCAGAAACATCAGACTAGATTGTATCAAATCCTAGAGGAGCCAAGGTGTATAGGTGTATTCTTTGAATTTGATACGTTTCTACAATAATTTTTCAATTCTATTCTCTCAATCACAATGAAAACTTATAAAACAATGATGTAAGCATTTTCCACAGGTGACAACTTTCTTGTTTTGTACTGACAAGTGCTATTCAAACAGATGTCCATTTGTGTGTATAATCATTTGTTGCTACATAATAGTCCTATGGTATTTTAATTATTGCGCTATGGTCAGAAAAAAAGTGATGTAGATTTTATGTGTAAATTTTGCATCCCCATTTAGTGCACATTAATTTATGTCAACCAACTAAATATCCATAGAAGCTCAGAAAAAAGAAAAATATATTATTAAATCTCCACAAAGCAGGTGTATTGTTTATATCTCAACTTAACAGTGCTTGCCATGTTCACGTAATGAGAGGGAAAAAATATCTTTTAGAGTTTAAATTTAATTTTACTTCTTGGTTTTATAGTTTTTCTTATAGATTTATAAAATATACAAGAGCCATATGTCATATACACATAGTTTATATGCATACAGGTAAAGTATTATAATGATAATAGCTAAAAGTCATTTTTATTTGACAGAAAATTTTAAATTACTCTGGTTTGAGAAAAACCTAAATATCACTTTGAAAATGTTGATAATTTTATTATAATTCTATACATGGTAATGATATTTCTGTCAAAAATAATGTCATTAAAATTCAGTTTAGAAATATTCTTTTGAAGTCATAACATTCCCTCCAGTTGTTTATTATAAATATCCTATATTTTAGTGATATTATAAAGTCAGCAAGAACTTACTGGCTTGTCTTGATAAATAACTATGACTTCAGACACTAAGAAAACTCATTTATGTTTGTAAATTGCAATTCATCAAATGTGTTAGAAAACAAGCAATTCACAAATTGGGATCACTGATATGTATAGCATGATTTTGGAAAAACTGGCAGCATCAATATGCTTTTTTTTTTTTTCAAACTGGATATTTAAAGGATATTCCTGATAATTTTCCTGGTGGTTATATTAAATACAAGTATGTTTTCCTTGGCAACTAGGGTACATAAATAGAAAAGTGAAGATTGATAAGATTCCTTTAGTCGATTTGTTACAGCTAACGCTCAATCAGTATAAAGGCATTCCCTGAGCATTATTTTCATGCCTCTTCATTTCAATAAACCTGGAACACACAGCTCATGCCTCCAATGGAAACAGGCAAGCCAACTGGGAATTCATCCAACTTTCCAAAACAGGAACAACAAAACAAGACTACCTATTAGCAAAAGCCAAAACACCTTCGAACGAGAAGTGCTGCCTGTCTTAGCTTCCCTGTCACCCAGCAAGCCACCAGCTGGTCAGCAGGTGGGCCTTGGAGTCTTGGAACACTGGCTTTCTGCAGGCAACACAAGGACCATATTCCTGGGATTTTAGTAGAGGTTTTCCAAAGTGAATCCTTGTAACGATGGGTTTAGCGAAGAGAAGGTTATTTATATGGGAAAGCTAATCAAAGCTATTTAGGACTTAAAATGAATATATTTAATGATACCTTCAGTGTAGCCAGTTATTTTTACACACTGAAATTTCCCTAATATCAATTTTTACCAATTTTGCAGAAGGAGAATAGGGAAAAGGCTAATCATATATTAGATATAAATAAGCTACACTGGAGCTTCATTTTATCACTTAATTAGTTAAATAGTGTGTAAGCCAACATTATCCAAGGTAAGAGAGCTTCATGATTCTGGAGCTGAGAGATATTTTTATTTTCACTGGGCCTATGTTGACGTCTGCAAGTTATTTCCCCTTCTGAATCTGTTTTATATCTTCAAATGAAGTAGATAGACTAGATCTGACATTTTAAATCAAAGCTTAAATGTATATACCTCAGAGGCCCCTAGGGACCTAAACAGAGAGTGACTGAGTAGATGTCTATCAGCCTGTCCCTCACTGCCAACCGTACCACCGTTCAACAGAAATACACTATTTTGTTTTTATATACTGTACTGTATTTAGTGGATTTCTTTTTAGAGAAAATTGATGTTGAAATATGTTTTTAAGTGCTGGTAACTATTAGAATGGATTATCCCTATGGTGCCTTTTAAGATCTGTACTTAGACCTACGAGCATTGGAAAGTGGAGTGCAGAACTTGTTATTACTGTTAATAATGACACTAGCATGTCACTAAAAGACAGACTTTTAAATATAATAAGTTCTCCACTTAAACCCAGGCACATATTTGTTCAGAGTTAGCTATTTGGAAGATGATGAAAAGCGTTTTTTCCTCCATAGAAACAGTTTTTAAGGCGAAGCAGTTAGGCTACCTGGAAAAAAAGAAAACGAATTTAACTGCCCAAAGAGGAACATCCATTTTCATTAAAGAAGAGTGTGAGCCTTGGCCAGAGTGGGTCAGGTGGTTGGAGCGTCCTGGGGTACACTAAAGTGTGGCGGGCTCAGTTGCCGGTCAGGGCGTACCCAGGTCGCAGGTTCGATCCCAGGTCCTTGGGGCAATTGCAGGAGGCAACTGGTCTACATTTCTCTCTTGCATTGATGTTTCTCTCTCTCGCTTTTATCTTCTCTCTAAATCAATTCAACAAAAGAAGAGTGGGAGAGCTACTCTCACAAAAAGTGCAGTTAAATTCAGGAAGAAAAACAGTATCAGAAGTGGACTTTTTTCATTTTAATTTTTAATATTTGAAGACAAATCACCAGAGACATTTAATCTATTTCACCATCTTCTTTGGTTTTAAAAGTTTTCCAGAGACATGATTTGCTCAACCCCATTTATATCCTGATATCCCTCTTCAAGCTAAAGAAAACTTTTAAAATTGGTGTTAAAAGTAGGGGAAAAGCAGGGACAATAGCTTTCACTATCTAACTTTTCCCACCTTTGATCAAATAGGTAGATTTCTAATCAAAAGATGCTGATAATTCAGGGAGTAGCTCTGTTCAGACTGGTGGAATGTTGTTATGATTTTAAAATCTATCCTGAGATTAAAAGTATGTTATAAAGATCAGTAAATGGCGATCCAGGAAACAAACCCAATTTGAGTCTAATATCTAGATAATTTAGTCAATAAAATGCAAATATTCAGTCATTTTGACTGCTAGTTATTCTACTTAAATAAAAATATCATACTAAGTCTATTTCACTTATGCTGGAATATTTTTCAGCTAAATGTTGTAATGGGAGGATTTGGTTCAGAATCGATGGCTTATTAGTACATTGTTCAACATGCTAAATAAATGGGACAAACTTCAAAAGTGATCATAATAATTTCCATGTTCTCCAACTTCAGTACTTAGATGTTTATATGGCTTGTCATTCTTGACCTTCCAACAGTAGAGTAATTGACATCCCACAAAGATTTTAGTTTCCATGAGCCTGATTGTGGGAAATGGAAATTCCATATTATTATATCCCAGCATTATACTTGTCATGGAGAGAGTTACATGATCATTCTGACCTAAAGGTTAGTACACAATGGATATTCTGCATATGTTCTGAAACCTTGCAATTAGGAAGGAAAATTTTTACTAGTTAATCTGTAACTACTATAAATAATCAATCTGTATTGTTTCATCATTAAATAAGAATTCTCCATATCTTTATTTTTAAGCACTAACATAGGACTTTTTTTAATGAACTACAAATACACAAAATTCTTTCCCCCACTTTTATGATAGGAACGCATTAGTGTATTTTCCCATAAAACAAAAAAATATTTCCAATTCCCCACTTCCCTTATTACAGCACAAATTTTACTGAATAAGAAACGAAGTTTGAGTATATTCCCACAAGATTTTAAACATCAGAAGGAATGTGTTTCCTTAGGCAATTATTTTTAGGAAGGTAGTATGTACTTTTCCCGGCAGAGGTTTCATTTTGATATGAGCGTGACTGATACATCATGCATAGTAATTCTATGTCATTTGCGGGAGATAGTCATCACCAAAAACACACACATGCATCATGTGGTATATGAAAATTATGGCTTGATTAAATTTTTGTTTAATTCCAGGAAATACTATAGTTTCTTGAAAACATAAATTTTAGAAGAAGAAAAAAAGATTCCTCTTTCTGGGAAAGCAAAGTGAAGGGGCCAACTAAGACATTTTTTTACAAAATATTCTTCCAACAATGTTAGCATATTGTTGGATGTGCCCTTCTTTCTATCTGCCTTCCTCCCCCTGACTGGAGAGAGAGATTCCTACACATTTCAGGGTCTTCAGCAGTGGTCTGAACCTTCTCGCTGCCCTGCTTCATTATCTGCATGTATAAATCATTACATACCTAACTAAAATTTTTGTTTACTATAAATTAAAATTGTATTATAATATTCTAAAAATTATACTTACATAACAAAAATGTTACTATTAATTTCTTGCCAAATGCTATTGTATAAGATATACTCTTCAGTGTTTCTACATCTAAATCATGATTTTCCCAATCATGTAAAAAGACAATGCCTTCTAGAGACTCAAAGATTTCTTGTATGCTATCAAAATTAATCTAGCTGCTATTTTTTTCCTTTTTATGGAATTTATTGTGGTGATACTGGTTAACGATTTTATACAGGTTTCAGGGGCACAATTCTACAACACATCATCTATACACTGTCTTAACTAGAATATTCCTAGAATTTATAATATATGCACTAATATAGAATTCTAGTTCAATTCAAATTAAGACATACTGATTTCAGGAAAGATATTGAGTTGGATTATAAAATATTAAAAAGTGGATTAATTCAAAGTGGAATGAAAAATAAGATACAATATTTGGGATATAAAAGAGAAAATAGAAATAAGATTTTAAATGTCTTAGGTAGTAGTCAGCTAAGTAGCTAGAGTAGCTAAAAAACAAGAAACTTAAAATGAGATATGCCCATATGCAATAACATATGTAGATCTCCTAATTGCACCCATTTTAATAATATTCCTTTTTTTAAGAATATTATATTAAAGTATAATAAAGTACAGCTTGAGCAGCTTCTTCATGTTTGTAGGCACCCAGGTAACTACCAGTCAGATTAAGAAACAGGACAGTCAGACGTTTTCAGTAAATACCCTGCACACCCAGGATAACCACCACTCCCTCTAACGGATCACAGTTGGTTAGTTCACATAGAAAATAATCCTACATTATATATTTTGTGTGACCATCCCCTTTTTTACATCTTTATATCTGTGATATTGAGTGTAACATTAGTTCATCCTTTATTACTAACTAGTAGGCCCAGGATTAACAGTAGTAATTACTTATATGAACATGCGACTGGTAATGGTCAGTGCAAGCCTCTCGTTCTCTCTACACAGGTTACTCGAGCATTTCCACCGCAGTCCCTTTGTCACCTCTCATCTCCAAAGGAGAGGAACAGTGGTCAAGCCAAAGCGGAAGACCCCATCTTTTGCAGGGTAAGATGACATGCTATTTCTTCATTCCCTGCGTTTCGATTACCATGGATAAGTAAACCACTGAGCTCAGAATCCAAAAGCCTCAAAGAGCCGCTCCATTCCATCCCTGACAGGATGGCAGGACCGGTGGCTGATGAGCGGCGATCATCTCTGACAGCTGCAGGCGAGAGGGTAGGCCGGGGAAGGGAACTGGGTGTGACGGACGGCTCAGCCATTCTTCAGGGGCACGGGGCACGGGGCACGGGGCTGGGAACATGCAAGCGCCAGCCACATAGTGATGGATGCCATTTGAGAAGGGCGTTATGGGGAATATTTGAGGTGATGCATGTGAGAACTCTTGATTTCAGCATCAAAAGTTACTTTTGCTCAGTAGGTCTTTATACAGTGTTAGATCTAAAATATGCCTTTCGCTTTTCCCAGCAGTTCAAGCAATTTCTCAAACTAAAGCATGTGAAGCACATTGTAGTAATTAACTTATTATAGTTTATTTCCTATTATCTAAGTGCCTCTAGCTGTCTCCTTTGCTAGGGACCCAGATGGCAGCCTTTTCATTCTTAAGTATGGTTTGTGTCTCAGCAAATACAGTCCTATATTATGCAAGACCAAGGTCATTCTTGAGGAAGTTCATGTTTTCTGCAACAGTTAAATGCGTTTTTATTATAAACGTGTTTTACAAACCTCATCAACTTTGATAGAAAATATATTTTTAAATGATTTTGTAATTTCATTTCTGTGTGCTTTTATATTTCCAAAATAGGGAGAAATTTTCTTAATGCAACATGTTGATTTTGGAATAAATAACAGGCATTTTCCAATTATGTGTTCCATTTAAAAATAATACATAATTCACAGTTTTTCTTATTTATTGAGTTATTTACTCTTATTTCACTTGCCTCACACTCTAAAATTTAAACTACATTCTCTTAACTTTTTTTAAATTCTAGAAAATTTTTGACATGTATAGATAAATCAGTTGTTCACAGAGTAAATACATGTCATAAATTATATATTATTTAAGATAATAAGACATCTATAATTTATACATATGACTATTCTTAAATGTTTATAAATATTATTTTTCTTACCATCTTTGGTATTAAAATAAAATAAAATACTTTATTTGGTCAGTAATCCATAAGTACCTTTTTTCTCTACATCATTTTTCATTCTATTCATGTACCCATTCACACAAGAAAATATATTCATTTTTGAGAAAATACCATAAAATCATGGTGATTAGTTTTGTATAAATAATTTAATACCCAACTATTTACATAAGGATTCTGTGTTGCAGGGTTTTGTTGTGAAGGATCTTCACCCTCCCGTTGGAAGGCCGACAGCAAGCTCTCATTGTACTCAAGCTCTCACAGTGAGTCAATTTCTCTCATTCTTTTTAGAAAGCTTGTTTCTAAATCATGGAGCAAATTTGTTGCTTTACAAACCAATTTCTGTAGAGAATACATTTTAAAAGATAAAAATTCTTGAACTATAAACTCTTCTAACATTTTAAAATATACAATTATTATGGATTAATGTAGTGTTATGCATCGATGCTCGCTTTTCAATGATTATTTAGAATTGGTGATATTCTACAATCGCCAATTAAAAATTAGAGAAGGGAAAGTCGGTAACTGGATGTTAACTGATTATACTATGGTAAGTATTGTTTTGTTCAAACTAACCTTATTTTCTGGGGTGACAGGATTAGCAAATTGCATGTTGTTGATAGAGTAAACCTTTAACTTTATTTGGGCACTACCGAAATCTTTCACGCTATCTCTTCCAAAACGTTGGGAGAGACACATTGTATGACACAGCAGCATAGTCCACTGATATACTCCAAAGAGTGTGGTGTAGTGGGTTCAAAGCAACATGAAGGAAGGGCTTTTACTGGCTCACACAGAGCTTTCAACAACTTCATCAACAACTTTGAAGATGAGAGAGGAGACATGGTTATTAAATTTATAAATGACTATACACCTGAAAGATTAATTAATGTAAGAAATAAGATGCAAGGAAATGTTTATGTCTATGATGAATCAAGTCCACAGATGAAGTTTGACTGGTAAAAATGTAGAATATGGATTCCACACTAAAAGATATGTAAAAGTAGCAGTGGAAACCAGCTTGATCATGAATATAGTGGTTGTGTGTGTGTTGTGTGTCCATATGTATGCTGGTAAGAGACTTTGTGGTTTTTATTTATCAATAAAGTTAGTCTTAACTAAAAATATCAGATGGCAATTAGAACGGCTAGAAGGTTGAGTTGCATTAATAGAAAAATAATGTCTTGACCTAGAGAATTACTAGCTCCTCTGGACACTCTCTGGTTGTACCACAGCATTATGTACAAGTTTAGGAACCACATTTTAGATCAACAGTGACAAACTGGGTAACTTTTCTATCAGTGATACTTGATTTCTGGAGATCACAGATAGTATCCCATTGGGAATCTAAAAGAAGCTATAGATATCTCCCTAGGAAAAGGTGCTTTATATATATATACATAAACATATATAGGTGTGTGTGTGTATATATAACATAATATATAATACATAACACATAACAAACACATAATATATAATACATAACATATAACACATAGCACATAACGTATATAATATATAACACATAACACATAACACATATATGATATATGATATATACACATAGTATATATAATACATATATATACAGAAGTCTATAAACAATTCCAGAAGGTTTATAGCAATCTTGGAAACTGAACTATGAATTCCCTAGAATCTCTGATTCAGCTTAAGAATCTGAGATCTAAGGCCAAGTGGTGAGGTGGTGAGGATTGTTGATTTTCTAACATATGAAAACAGTTAAAGGAATTGGAGATGTTTAGTCTGGAGTAAAGAACCCCAAGAGGTAGGAACAAAATAGCTGCCATCAAATATTTGAAGAATTTTCATGTTCAAGAGTTATTGCATTTATTTCATATATCTCCAATGAGAAGAATAGCAATACCAGAGAGACATATTTTGCATAAGTAAAAATAGAAAAAATGAGAGAAATTAATTCAATTTAATATTCAATCAGTGCTCTCCACATGGTATGCTAGACTAGGAGGATGAATGCAAATATCAAATGGAAAATACCATCTATTTCCTTGAAATATTTAGAGAAAAATGTTCTAGCTCAAAAAGCAAAATGCTTTTAAGGAGAAATCTTAAAAATATATATGCCAGCTCTTTTATGACTGAATGGCATAGATAGTTTGACAATCTAGAGTAGATTTCATTCTTAGAAAAATGATGATTTGAATGGCCACACTTAGTAATACAAATGGATACTATTTTAATAGGGCTCATTGCCCTGTGAAAAGGATGTGACAGTGACTTTGGGGGCCACTGATAGTTTTTATTCTGAAATTTCCTTAATGTACAGAGGTGATAGCTGGAATGTGGGTGAAAAAGTAAGTGTAGGGCATTTGGAAACATAGTGCTTCTCTAGGCTAAGGACAGGGCTGGGGAGAGTGGTGAGGATCTATTCCACAACAGGTGCCAACAGAGCCCTTCTTTCATGCTAAGAATCATCAAAGTCATGCCCATGCCTGCCAGGGCACAGGCTCCAGGGCACAGACACCATCAGCTGACCTCCTGGGGGGTTCTAACACTGCAGATGACTGACTGCAAACTCACTGGATTGTGGGCATCTCATTCTTCTTTTGGTATCTCTAATACATAGAACAGTAGGTACTCAACTGGAGTCTTCTTGAACTGGCCCTATGAGTCCCAGAAAACTATCCAAGAATATGTGGCTCATAGTGGTTGCAGTGAAATTGCACTGAGCACTCCCCTGCCTAGCAGAGTCCCTTCCCCAAGTCTCGTGCTTACTGTTCAAGAGACCCATCTTCTCTCATTATCATGGGTCTCCTCCCACTTCTCTGTTAATCAATCTGGCTCTCACCCAAACATGATGTGATAATAAACCCTGTAAGTGTATCAATGGCTTTGAATTAAAAGCAGTATGGGGCATATTGGTTAAGAGTGAACACTCTAGTGTAGTACTCCCTGAGGTCCTGTCTCTCTTCAACTACTAATTAGCTGAATGATGTTAGGCAGGTGACTTAGTCTCTCTGTGTCTTAGTTTCCGCATGTGTAAAAAAGCCTGTGTAGGGAGCAAGGAGCATCTTGAGAAAAGGGAATATCATTTGTGTCTCTTTTAGGATCCACTTTATTAGAGCCTCTGTCTTAGATTGAAATATTCCAGATGGGTATCTCCTTGTAGGAAAAGAACCTCAGACTAAAGTTCCTCCTGAAAGGTCACAACAGGTCCTACATATTCTTGGGCGAGTGCTGGTTCTAACAGAGCATGTTGTTTAGGCCGAAAGCCCTGCATGACCCAGCCACATGGTCAGAGCAGTTCCACTTTAAGTAAACTGAGCATGCCAGTGTAATCCAGGAGTACCGAGAGATCCTCCGGCAGTCTCTGCAGGTACCTGGATCGGCAAAGTCCTCTATGAGCCACTGACTGCAGACATGTTAGACTGGGTGGCATCTGTTTTGAACGGTGACAGTCTTTGGGTTGCAACAGAAGGAATGATATCTGGAAAGTGGTCACAGTAGACTTTCCAGCCCTCGTCCTTCCTGGTGAGTGAATGAAATATACCCCTTTAAAGTAAATCAATCCTGAAGATTTTGAAAATAATAGGTTGAGGGGCATAAAAAATCAAGAGGAAGATGCTGTTTTTTCTAGTGTGTTGGAATTATTAATAAAAAGAGGAAGAATAAAACATCAACGTTTGCTCAAAGATCACTGAAACTCAAAGGATTATATCTGAATTTGTCAGTTTGCATTTTCCTTTCTAGTCTTGTCCATTACAAGTCAGAGTACTCATGGGAACTGAAAAGAAGATAATGCTCTAGTTTATTTCTTCAAATTAAAGTCCAAAAATTATGCTGGATGGAAACAAGATCTACTGACTGATATAATGCCTTGGTCACTGCAAATAACCTGCTCACCTTGAAGGGTATTTCTGTGTTCAGTTGGTTTACTATGAAAACTCTAACTCTGGGTACTAATAGAATAGTCATTCTTTAGTAAGTAGGCATTATTATCAAATTGACTATGTCCCACCCAACACTAAATAGAAGTCTATGGGTTTGGTGCCTAGTCATCAGTACATATTTTTAATTAATAATAATTTGGATGATTTTAATGTGCATACAGGGTTGAGAACCATTACCATAGAGCAGTGTCTCTCAAAGTGTGGTGTAGCAACATGAGCATTGCTTGGAACTTATCAGAGATGCAAATTATCTGGTCCAATCCTAAACTTCCGCATCAGAAACTCAGGAGTGGAGCTCAGCAATCAACATTTTTAACATGCCTCCAGGTGATTTTAACACAGACTCAACTTTGTGAATAGTGTCATAAAGTATTGTCATTTTTCTACTCATTAATGAACACAAATAGAACTTGTTCATTAACCAATGACAACCAAGAGGTCATCTGGAGGTAAGAACCATATCTAATGCTTCTTCTGTATCCACCCAAAGATAAACGGGTTAAATATACCCATGAGTACTCTAACTTGTAATGGACAAGACTAGAAAGGAAAATGCATAAAAGGCCTGGAGTGGGGCCGAGGTTGGGTGGAGGGGGGCAAGGTGAGGGGGGAATGGGGGATATCTGTAATAGCATTGACAATAAAAAAAAGATTCTGGATATATTTTGAAATTAGAGCCAATAGAACTTGTTTATGAATCAGGAGTAGATGGGGAGAAAAAGAGGACTCGCAGATCATTCTAAGGTTTTTGCTCGGACAACTGGAACAAACTGTTGAAAATACAAAAATATATTTATAGTAGTAAGACTATACATGCTCAGAGATTCCTCCCCTTAACTCTAAAAGTGTTTGTTTCTGATGCCAAAATAAGGAATGTGAGCCCTTTACCCACTCTGTGCTTGTCTTTATGCCAATTGATGGCTGAATTTAAGAACCATGGTATCTATGTCCCTTAAGCTGCTCACAGTGCTTTCTCTGAAGAATACATACCTAACAAATTTTATTGGTTTATGTATATATGTAGCGAGTGTTGATCCAGCTCTAGCTGATGGAAGACACTGGTGATAAATTACCAAGACAGGGGCTGTTAATGTGGAGCTCACAATAAATGAGGTAGAGTGATCACACAGGACCCTCTGCTTCATCTTGACAACTCATTTTATTGCTCTACCTTTCCTGTACTGTCTGAACGATACTTTAGAAAAGGCACTCTCTATAATTTGGCTGCCAGATCATGACTAATTCTGGGAAAGAATACCTGTAGAATTAATATAGGTGTAGGCAATGTGGTATTTCTCAGTATGAGACAACATAGAGAAAGGTGCAACCAACATTCTGTGAAGCCATTAAGGAGCATGGATAATGTGAACCTGTCTGAAATGACTCAGGCAAATTCACTCTTTTTGAACAAGCTCTCTGTATATGAGGAACATAAATATGTCTTACATGCTACATAATATAATTTACAAAGAGCTTTGACCTACAAAAGCTTAAAAAAATAAACTAATGTCTTAACCCCCAAAAGAAAGATCCTAAGTTACATTTAGGAAAATAATAATACTCCCTAAACACTGATTTATTAAGAAGACCATTTGTGTTTTCAAACAGCCCTTGGTGGGTTGACAGATATTAGCAAAGTGATTTCCAGGAAAAGCCAAAGACTTTACTGACATATTTGTTTCCTAGAATATTGAAAATATTATATGCTGTGAAAGACAACCACCAGGAAAACTAATATTAAAAACTCTTATTTTCTAATTGGTACAAATACATTTTTTTTCTAGTATTAAGCCTTTAATTATGATTTCCCCACCCCAAGGAGGGTCATGAAATAATTTGTTGAATTAGATGCAATTCATGCATCATTTGATGTGATTTTTCTATTTGTTAGCTCAGAGGATCTCTTATATGCAAAAAGATAAAGTAAAAATATTACACTCTGAACTATACTTTAGGGGAAAATTATATTCCTAAGGGCTGTACCCATAGAGAAGTGATGGGTTCCCAGAATATTGTTACAAAATATAGTTCTCCTTTATTCCCTCTCTACTCTCAGCAATAACACAAACAAACAGAAAATATTGCAGAGAAACCACTTTGCCAGGCGGGATTTAGCCAGTTCAAGTGCAATATGTACCGTCCTGTGGCATAAGAGGCATTTTTAGAAAAATGATTTCACAGTATCCGTCCACAGCCGTGCTTCCGCCCTGGGCAGCACTGCCTGGGAAGCACAGCTAGCGCCCAGCGCCCGCCCAGCACCTCGAGGCTGTGCCAAGCAGATGCGGAGCACCATGGTTTCCACCATGGGAACTTGAGGAAAGTATGTGGTTTTGTGTGAATGTATTTCCATGAATACAGAAATTTCAGGAAATTCTAAAGCATAGGACAGAGAAGATAGGTGGGAGAAGAGAAAGATTTTCTGGGAGAGATTAGTATATGAAGGCTGACCTAGGACCATTTTCAGAATAGAATACAATATAACTATTCTAGGAGATATCTCTGTGGTCCACAACAATAACTCGTACATTATCAGCAATGCATATATGTTTCACTAGTTGTTGGTTTTTTTTTAAAAAAGATCCAGGCCATTGTTTTATAACACGATGCATTTATGTATGTATGTACATAGTCCATACAAACCATACAGACATGCAGGGGCCAACTGATAAGAGAGCCCTGAAACTCCTCAAATGGACCAATAAAATTGGGTCTATTCTGGAAAGAAAAGAGCAAAACTATTTTGCATGGTTTATATCCTTATAGAACTGAAAATTCTCCCTGGATCCCTGAACTCAATTTCAAAGGACTATCTCTGCCTTGCTCTGGCACATTATGCTTATCACAGAATTATGTTTTCTTCAAAGTTATTACTTGAGAGAAGAACAGATGCCAAATATAAAAAATTAATGTCTGAAAATCTCATTTTTCTTTATAGATCAAGTAATTTTTGTTTTAAAAATTTTTTTTGAATTAAAGTTTTGGATAGCATTCAAAGTTCTTTTCAAATTTTAAGCATCTTGGATATCTTGCCAAGCATATAAACCAAATTTTATTGGAAATGTAACACTTCAATACGAGGCCTCAGATATTGCCTCCCCCACCCACATGGCAGGCCTCTTTTTCATTAGAGCCATCTCTCACCAAGCTGCCAACCTCCTTTTTGCTAAATGCTCATAAAACTTCCTCTTCTCATTGACTCTCATCTTGAGTTCACATTTTGTTCTTCAAAGATCTATTTTCTCTGAATCTGGTAATTACTATATTTTTTTCTTTCTTGCCACCACACATCCTACACCCTCTACCTAATGTCACTTGGAAATCACCTTTACCTCTAGGACACGTTGCTGTTCCTATCAGGAGGACAAGGGCTCCGCATGTAAAGCCCCCTCCTTAACTCCAGTAGCAAAGGCAATGTTATGAACTCGGAGGTGCAGCCAGCCATAGCGAACTGCTCTTCAGGTCAAACACATTTTTTACCCTTTCTGCTTTCTCTGAAAAGAATATTAGCTCCTGTAAGTAGTGGTGACAGTTCTGGAGAAGATGAACTTCATAATATTGTGGAAAAGAACAATAATAAAAGAAATATTTCTGCCCAATCTTTTCCTGAGTCTCCAGAGAATATATGAAATTAAATGAGTTATTTAAATAAAGTACACAAGGTCAGTGGGTCTGGCTCATTAGTTTAAAAAAAACAAACACCTTTGTAAAGCAGAGAAAATAAGGTAGTTTTCTGTTTTCTTTATAAGGTATAAGTATTGTTTCTTCAAAAGAGATCATAAGTAGAGGAACCAATGTAAAGTGTCAACTTTCCTAGTCAAAAATATACGGGGGAAGTTGGGGGCCTTCTCTCCCACTCGCAAGTCCCTCGACCTCCCTCAAAGAGGGACAGTCAGCTATGAAGGACTTTAAAATCGCTGAGGATTCTCAGAGCACTATGGGGAAACAACAGTGCTAAACAACAGCACTAAGAGATGCCAAACTCTGAGAGGCAATGTTTATGATTTGGGAAAATCTCCTTATGATATATTCTTATCTGGTAATTGCTTGAAATTATCACTTGAATATATGTATGTTTCAAAAAAAGAAATATCTAAAAAGAAAAGCATTATAAACAGGTTTACCTCTTAGACTGTTATGTTGATATTTCAAAGATAGGTTCAAAACTAACTAAAATATCTATATCTCATTCCCACCTTGAACGATCTTCTGCTTAAATAGCATGGCAAAATGTAGTCAGATTCCAAAAGTATTGCTTCAGCTGTGGTTCACAAAGGAAAAAATGTATAAGGAGACAAACTTCTTTCTTTTGGAAAGAAATTTTGCAACTGCTTTTATTTTGACACAAAGAGTAGTTATGGTAATTTTCATCACTCTCCCCATTGGCATTTTCCTGGAAATTACTAGGGAGGTAAAATTATGATGGTATTTCTTGTGTGATTCAAATAGCATTACATAACTATATTTTCCTTTATTTAGAAAAGATTTGATTTTAAGTTAGAAATTTATTCATTTAAGGTAGTTTTTTTATCTGATAGAACAATGAAATTCTCTTACTAGGGTTCTTTAAAAAATTAATATTTTCTTTCCTATCATGTGCTTTTTTGTTTGTTTGTGTTTCTCTAAAGAGCTATTCTTTTGCATGACATTTTACATGGTTCCATGTTGATGTGGTATAAAATAAATGTCCCAGAAAAAAACCCACGCCTATATGACAATGAATTTTCAGTGAAGGCACCAAGACTACACAGTGAGGAAAGGACAGTCTCTTCAATAAGTGACTCAATTTTGGGCTTTTGTTTTTTCTTTAACACCTATCTCAACACATTTTTCTTTCTTTCCTTTGCCTGCTATCCTTTCTTTTAGCCTTAGAAGAGCGGGTTCAGACTTATGTGATCTCTGCTGGCTGTTGCCATTTTCTCTCCACTGTTTTTGTCCTTAAGTCCCTACAATCCTGCTTTCCTCCCCAGCAATTTTCTACTCAAAAGACCTAATTATTAAAGCCAAAAATATGTTGAAAAGTAATACCTCAACCCTTCTACTATGCCTTCTGGTCACATTCTTCACAGCTATTTATAGTACATGAATCATCTTTTTCATCTTTTTTAACTCACCCAACACTCTCTACACTCTCCCATAACTGATAATATCCTCCAAACAATTCACTAAATTGTAAGTATTTATGCCTGAAATATTCTTCAAAATTTCATATTTAAAAGAGAATAGTCATATTTTTCAATGAGGGGGGAAAAAAGAAGACCAAGAAGGAACTAGATCTAAGTAGAAAAGAAAGCAGAGAAAAGCTTGCTGGTTGAATCCTGGCCTGTGTCAGCTTCCATTGCCCTGCCTGGGCACATTAATTGTGCCAGTGATTTTTAGTTTCTTGTAAACTGTGTTAAGAGAATTTGTATTTTTCATTTTCAAAATATTAAAGTAAGTAGTAATAATTACTGATAAAAAATTTTAAAGTATACATGTCTAGCATCACAAAGTTCTGGAGATACTAATATTTCCCCACCCACATAGCAAAGTGAGCATGAGAGTCCAAGGAAGGGAAAGGTCAACTTACAAGTAACATACCAAAGTTAAAATCCACAAAGTGTGTAGAAATGTGAACTGAGCCGAAGCTCAGTGACAGAAAGTTCAAAGTGGACAGTTTTCAAATTGCAGAACAAATGAGCTCTTTCAGTAAATATCAAAATACCTAACCAACTCTCGCTAATATATTTGTAACTGGGAGAACTACTCTGGGAAACAAAATACATATTTCTAATGACTGCATAGATCTCATGGACTTCCTTCCCAAAAAGACATCTCCACCTTGTAGGACTTGAATCGGAGAGATAAAGGATCAAAATCGACTATGGCTCTGAAAGAAGAGACAGAAAACATTTAGGCAGGAACCCAGGACTATCACAATGGAGGAGAGAAGAGAGATACGTTCAGTGAATGCTCTTGTGCACCATCAAGATCCCTTCTTTTGGACAAAGGCGTTCATTCATTCTCTTCAGCCACCAGATGTATTTCCTGTTGATGGCTTACAACTGAGTCCTCCCCAGGATAAAGAGGTATGCCTTGTCAAGGTTATATCTCTTTCCAAGTAGCCTACATCTAATAACTCCTGATGTGAGGTTACAAAGATCCAACCTCTTGCCTCAGTTTGGTATAATTCTGAAGGCCAGGCAAGCTCCACAGTTCACCGTGGAATGGGCTGAGACCTTCCTTGCAACTGCAGCATAGTTGAGGCTCTCTGTGAGCCTGAATCTGCCTTCACTTCCTCCCTCATGGATGTTGTCACCAAGCACACTCTTATGGACTGAATGCTTCAAATTCACATGTTGAAATCCTAATCCCCAGGGTGATGGTATTAGGAAGTGAGGTCTTTGGGAGGAGATCAGGTGATGAGGGTGAAGCCTTCATGAATGAGCTTACTGTCCTTATAAAAGAGACTCCAGAGAGCTCGATGGCCCTTCACCCACATGAGAACATAAGAAAAAGACAGCCATCTATGAACCAAGAGGTGGGCTCTCACCAAACACCAGATCTACTGGGGCCTTGATCTTGGACTCCCCAACCTCCACAACTGTGAGAAACAAATTTTTTTTGTATTTAAGTCACCCAGTCTGTGGTATCCAATATAGCAGCCTGGGGAGACTAAAACATACATTTCCCAATAAAATTTCTGTGCAG
The DNA here is from genome assembly GCF_054644295.1 of Miniopterus natalensis. Classification (NCBI taxonomy): domain Eukaryota; kingdom Metazoa; phylum Chordata; class Mammalia; order Chiroptera; family Miniopteridae; genus Miniopterus; species Miniopterus natalensis. The sequence continues at coordinate 19,291,903 of NC_142093.1, read as the reverse complement.
TAATCTGTCTCTGAATCTATTTCCTGGGAAACCCAAGCTAAGATATCAGGGTTAGGTTCAGTTCTACAGTGGGTCAGAAGAAAGTCAGAGATCACCTACTCAGTCTCCTTTTGCAGAATCTAGGAAGAAGTCTACTCCATGGACAGGGTTGCTGCCCCGGAATCTGAGACTTCCCCGGAGCACTCCTCTCAGAAGGGCTGGAAGGGGTTGTATGAGGAGAACCAATAGGAAAAAGGAGAGCTGATCCATCTTGTTGACCCCATGGAAGTGTATGCACCTTAGAGTTCCAAAAAAACTGAGCTCTAAATATGACTTTGCTTCTTGCTAACTATGTGATAAAAAGTGACTTCTGTGATTGTTAGTTTCCTCCTCTGTAATATGTGGATAGAAAAGGTGATTTTGAGTTCTATATTAGGTAATATTTGTGAAGTGCTTAGCACACTGCCTGATACAGAAAATTTAAGAGGAGTACCTACTTATATGTTTACAACTGTTACATCATTTGATTCTCCCCATAATTTTGTAAGGTGGCATCTTTTGTCTGCAATGATAAGGAAGTAAGTAGCATTAGAATGCTGGAAAGAAGAAAGAAAAAGGAAAGAGGGAAGGAAAGGGAAGGGAAGGGAAGGGAAGGGAAGGGAAGGGAAGGGAAGGAAGGAAGGAAGGAAGGAAGGAAGGAAGGAAGGAAGGAAGGAAGGAAGGAAGGAAGGAAGGAAGGAAGAAAGGAAGAAAGGAAGAAAGGAAGAAAGGAAGAAAGGAAGAGGGAGGGAGGGAGGGAGGGAGGGAGGGAGGGAGGGAGGGAGGGAGGGAGGGAGGGAGGGAGGGAGGGAGGGAGGGAGGGAGAGATCTGTAATAGTAACTTATAGGTTGGGAGGAAGGAAAGAGCAAATGGCCCAGAATGACAAGTGGCTTTAAGGGACAGAGCAGGACTTACAACAGAGGTCTTTGGGGGCTCTTACTCTGTGCTCTAGAATTTACTAAATACTTGACTTACTTAAAAATCAATCATATAAGGCAAAAAAGAGAAAACTTGACTTATGAACAAAAGTTTAAACAGAAATTGTTAGACAGAAATGGAATAAAAATCCCTAAAGAAAATCATTTCGATAATTGGGGACAAGGAACTTCTGGAACTGTGTTCTTGTAAGTGTTCCACCTCCATAATTCCATACTTAAAAGAAACCTATTAGTCACCATACTCTGAAAAGTGTGATACTGTGTGGGAAGTGTTGGGTTTTGCTAATGAAATATTCTCTTTGCTCGAATGGTCATTCACAGAAGAAGACATGGAGGCTGTTATCAATTTTTATTTGCATAGTAATTGAGAAGGAGAGGTTTCAAGCTATTCATTTTTTTAATGAGTGGTCCCCTGCTCGGTAGTTTATGAACAGTGCATTTCATGATTATTCTGTATTAAGGGAATAGGAGGGAGCATTTTTCTCTTTTTAAAAAATTATAGCACAATGGCTAGTTTTTCTAGGGAACAAATACGTTTATTCACATTTCCATCCTAATAACATTTTAAAAATTGGGACATGCTGGGTGTTAGCCCCGCGTCACCTTATTCTTCCCACCCTATTTTCCTCCGGCAAATGACCTTTGCTTCTACCATGGTGGTAGCAGGAGTCTAGCTAATAATATAAAGTGACACCAGTAATGCCTTCGGGCAACACCTCGTCAGTCCCGTCTCAATTCTGAACCTAGCCCTCCGTTTCCTGGGGCCTGGAGCAGTTGTTAGAATTCCTAACATGACAGAAGTCAGGGAGATGGACTGACATTAACCCAGATCTCAAAAGAACAAAGTGTACATGTACGATTTCTTTTGAAAAATGTAAGTTGATAGAAGAAAATATTCAAATGAGCTTCATCTTTTTATTCACTCTCAGAAACCTGCAACTGAGAATATAGAAAGTTCTTTTTAATTGAAGTATGGTGATGGAGTGAGATGCTTTCAATGGATTTTGACGTCAGTCTTTAATAACCTGTTGCATCGTCGCTGCAGCGAGTACATACGCTAAGCAGACCTGAGCTAAGGACCGTGGTCCAGAGGACCCCACCCTGGGGCACTGGGCATGAACTGCTAGCTCCTCTTTCTGAGTCTGGCGTTTCTATGTTTCTAATCAACCATCTCACTTCAGTGAATATCCTTTCCCTTCTTATTTATTAATAGGATTGTCCTAGTCACAATCGAGCCATGCTGATGGAGTCATGGTTAGATAGAAACTACACTCTCATCTCTTCATTAGGACCACCTATTTCCAAGAAGTGATTACTTAGGTGGGTGTTTTCCCGTATAGCTGACTTCATCCATTTACATATTGATTTTCTGCAATCTATTTTCAAAAGTTTAACAAATTTCTAATTCTGCAGAAAATATGTGCCCTTACCACTCTTTAGGATGTGACTGAGAGTTTAATCTTTTTATCTATACCTCTCTTGTGGTTTATTGTAAATACTATCTTGCAATAATTTTAAATTCAGCCTACATATTTAGGCTCATGATAAATAAGTCTTAAATAACCCAGGTAATGACTAGTTCATCCTCCCAGTTTTTAGCCTGAGCGACTGGAAATCCTGCTTGCTGTATCTTCACAACGCATCCCGAATGGGACAGCTCTGTCCTGCCACTCTCACCGTGGACCAGGCTGCCCTCTTGCCTGATAGGATCGCTGTGTTCCGCTTCTGAACAGTCTGTCTGCCTCCACTTTAGTTCTGTAAGGTTTAAACTTAATAGCAACTGGGGGAATCCTTTAAGAATATATGTCAGTTCGTGCCCCTCTTTTGCTGGAATTCCTCAGTAGCTTTCCATTCTGTCCAAAAGAAAAGCTGACGTCCTGCACATTGCACACAAAGCCCAGTCATTCTGGCTTCCCACTGTCTCTCTGACAACTTGTCCCTCACTAACCTGCTCCCATCACACGAGTATTTCCCCAAAATGCCACATATTCTCCCATCCTGAGGATCTGCACTGGTTGTTCCTTCCACCTGGAACTCACTTCCCCCAAGTATCTGCTTAACCCACTCCCTCAGCTTCTCCAAATTTGTCCAAATGTCACTCTGTCCATGAAGCTTAGCTTCGCTGGCATTCTCCCTCCACTTTATTCTATTTCATATTTCTTCATAACAATTATCATCATCTAACATATTCTATAATTATTATACATATATGATTATGTGTATAATCTTATGCATATATATGAATTTTTCTGTTCCATTTCCTTTTATATTCTCATCAGTTAGAATAATGCTGGCGCATAATAGGTACTCAATAAATATTTGTGCAATGACTAAATTTATTTCTATTCCTAATCTTACAGAGAAAGATAAATTAAAATTCAAGAAGATGTCATTTTCACTGAACAAATTGGCAAAAACCAAAAGTTGGGTTTCAGTTTTAGAATAATTTTTAAGTGCAACAGTGATAGTTTAATCTTTTCATTTTCTAATTTATGTCTAATTTATTAGCTAATAAAACAATAAAACACAATATCTGTGAGAGAGAAATCCCTGTAATCTCACCCTTCTGTTCCTATTCCCATGGTATAGAAGCCTGTAAATTAGATGGAGCATTATGTACTTCTATATCACAGAGGGATATTCTCTCAGAAAATTCATCACAATAATAATTAATTCTTCATTGTCTATCTCTTCTTATATTGTGAGTTTCTTAAAGGTACATTTTGTCTACATTTTATTATTACATCCCCAGGCACGTAGTACTCCCAATAAATATACATTAAGTGAATTATTATACAACTTAACAAAGATTATATAACTCAGTTTAAATAACATATAGCAATATATAAACATCTTTTTGTCTCTAGACATAACTGGTTCTTAGCTTGAGACAATGTACTATAGTACACAGAGCAAAGGGTCCAAAGCCCAGCAAATCTTCGCCTTCACCCTCTGCCTGTGTGATTTGGAGAACACACATTAATCTTTCTAATATCAATTTGTGAAATTCAAATAATGTATCATCCAAGAGCTCCTGCGAAGGACAAGTGAGATGTTACATGCGAAACGATCACTAAATTCTAACCATTCCCCTTCTCTTGGAACACATGCTCTTCAGGAGGGTATTGACTTTAGTGATGGAACTTTTGCTCTGTTTCCCCGCAGGTGTTCATTGCTGGCCTTTGGCTGTCCGTGTTGCGGTCAGCTCACTCCTTGTATCTCGCCTTTTCTTGTGGGGGGAGCTTCCGCTCCCTCTTCTTCTGATCCTGCCATTTAGAGCCCTTCTCTAATGCATCACTTTGTACCTGTCCAGTCAAATTTCTATATATTCCCCACTCCTTCTGTTTATTGAGGACAGTATTAATAATAAATCTCTCCTCAAAAAAAACCAAAAACCCATTTCACCGTGATGTATTAGCCTGAACGCTGCCATCTGTGGTTCAAATGGAATCTCAGGCCAATGAAGCTCCTCCTCTGCCCATCGGCTGAGGGAAAGATGGACACTTAATGGGGAAAGGAAAACAGAACAAAACAAAACAGTGTCTCGACTTGCAGCATTCTTCTTCACTTCAATAGACCCTAACATGGAAATTAGGAAAAGCCATGACCTTGAAACCCTGTCCCTCCAGGCTCACAGCAGGAGATGACATCTCGGCCTGCGCGGCACTTTCTCACCCAGCTTGTTACCCAGCTCTGCTCCACAGGTTAACAGACACGATAATTAATTCTTCATGGGAGGCATTTCTATCTATTGCTATCAATTGCTCTCTGAGAATTGGAATTAGAAGACTTACAACCATCCCTCAAAGACCGAACTTGAAGCTGAATTGATTTAAAATAAGCCTGACGCCATGCAAGACTGAGAAATATAACATGGCCATCGTTCCTCTCAACAAATTGCTAATCAGTAAGACTTGCAGGGGGTGGGAGTTGCTCTTTTCAGGCTACAGTAATTAAGGTAGTGTGGTTTGGAGAAACTACTGGAAAGCTATGATGAAAGGCATTGTGACTTTTTATTAAGAGAATGCCAAACAGTGCTAACAGTGTCTGGAAAATAAGATTACCATTTTTATTCTGGGCTCTGGAGGAGGGAGAAAATAGCCAATTAAAACATTCAGTACTAGGATTACCATGCTGAGCAATTAGTTAAAAGATATGTTCCAGTATTATTTTACCATTCAGCATATTGTCCTTCAACCAACCCAATGTCCTAATAACCATAGTGCGTGTGCTGGGGGCAGGACACACAACTTTTCCTTCTGAAAAAAGGAACCACCCAGAGTTTGAGTCAGAGTCCAGGATTTATATTTTAGTATTTTTTGTATATTTGTTATTTTAAGTATATTTTATATTAAAGTAAATCAGCAGAGAGGAAATTGTGAAAATAAATAAAAGGGTGCATAGAATGAAAAAGATGAAAGGAGGACTGGAAGGAGGGAGGGAAGGAGGCAGGAAGGAAGGCTTCAAGTAAATGACATTTAGGAAACACATGTGATAACGTTTCACCACCATTCCTTTTAACCAAGGCTAAGTGGCTTTTTTTTTTTCTTTAGTGTCTCCCATATAATCATTTGTAAAAATGTCAAAACTCTCTCTGTCATTATTTGACCTTTAAGGATGCTTAATGAAGACTGAACAGTTTCCTTTCTGTGTCCTTTCTTTCTGTTCCTCTCTTACCTTAGGCAGGCTGCATTGCGTGAGAAGAGATAATAAAGGAAACTAAGAGAGCGGTTTCTATCTCTGGCTAATGAGTAACCTTCCTGTTTTTGTTTCTTCATAAGAGACTCCCATCGATAATATTAGCCGGGAGGGCTTGTCACAGTAACTGCATTGCCCTCTGCACCCGCTTGTACTTGTGCACCCACTAGCCCTAAACTCCATGGGGTTTGGTTTTACCCTCCTTTGCCTCAGCCCCTACCATCCCAGTTACCTAATTCTGCTCCTACCTTCCCGTGTTATAAATGCGAATAACTGATGTGCTCTGCAGTGAACCCCACATGCCCTGTATTAATTCCCATAATAACGATGTATCTTGTAAATTCATTTATGGGGGTCATGAAGTCAATTAGTTTGAGGTGCATTATTTCAGATGAGTTAATACACTTTCTCAGGGCTTCTACTTCACTATCAGATTGAAATCCCAGCTCCTATTTTGTCCAAACCTCTTAGAAAATGTGTAAAGCTGTGTCCTGTTTGCATGTAAGTTAGAAAGACGATTGATACGATGTAGCCTAAAGCAGGTTTGATTATTAATGTTTTGTTTAAGGTGCTTTCACTTGTGTTGAGAGACATGTAAGAATATTTGCAAATACGGGTCAACGTGGCTAAAGCAATGTGTAGAAATAAGTGATGTAGATGTCTTGGGATATGCTGGGAATCCAACATACAGGCCAACAGCAGATAGAAATTATTTCCAACTCCAGAAATGTCAACCTCGCTTCCCACCCTTCTCATCGCCACGAGCCTCCTGGGGTTGCACCTCTTTTCCTCCTTCCCTTCGCTCACTTGTCTGTGTTAGGAACTATGTTTAGGGCAACCAACAGAAATTAGAAAACCACCACCTTTATTTTTTCCCAAACCTCACTTTACACTATTAATTACATTTCTAATGAAATTTTCATTTCCATTAGAAAGTTCCTCAGCACATTTCCATGAATTATTTTCATAAGGCTATGAAATTTCCAAGTGATATGGCACAAAATTAAATAATAGTATCTTAGGGATAAAAGATGTTAGTCCAACCTTCAGCTGACTGCTCCATCCCAGTCCCTTTTGTATGGTCTGAAAGATCGCTACCCAGCCTCTGTTTGGAGTCCTTCAGTGATTAGAAGCCCTCTTTCTCACATGACCACATATTCAATTCTTAGTCAGTTTTAGTATTAAATAGCTTCCTATGTCAATAAGCTAAATGTTGCTTCTCTCTAGGTTTTATTCATTGGTCTATTCTCTTTACATATGATATTGTTTCAAATATCTGAAGATAACTGCCAGTAATTTTTTAAGATTTCTCTTTTTCAGGCTAAAGACATCAGATTTTCCCTTGTTCATATGTAATGCATTATTATATCCATATTTAAGTATGCAATACAATGCTTTGATTACTATTTATATTTATGTTTATATTTATATTTATCTCTCTCGCTTTCAAATAAGAAAAGAGAAACAATGCCTCTAGTATTAACTGGGCTCAGTTAACTGTAAAAAGTATCACTTCACCTCCTGATTGTTAAAATAGAAGTGATAACAGTCATCCATCTTGTGGAGTTGCAGAAAGTACTTATAAGTTACTGCATTTAAAGAACTTAGAATAGGGTCTGGCACATACTAAACATTCAGTAAATGTTGGTATCATCATCATCATTATTAACAGACCACAAGTTTTCCTTTTTAAGTATTTCAAAATACTTGGTCAAGTTCTATTGGTAGCCTCCAGCACTACCTTCAATAAAATCTTCCTACCAATGTGGTGCAGAGAAAGACATACACATGAATATAAAGAAAAGAAAGCTGGACTACTTTTCATAGAAAATAAGTCCATGTCCCGGAGCAGATGAATTACCCACCGAGCCTGAACCCAGGTTCCTTGGTCTCTCAATAAACATTTCCTAATTCTAAATCTCTAAGGTGCAAGGTTAACATTTTAAATCTCTTTTTAGAGCATCAGTTGGTCCATAGAAATGTGTCTCTAGTCAAGTTAATATCTGACTTGTTATGTGGATTAAATTTGATTTGGCATCCTGGGCATCTCTGTTTTCCAAATTAGATCTTCTCTCTTATTTTAGGCTGCTTAAAAGGTTAAAAATCAAATTAAAACTTGTTTAATTAATTTAGGTTGGTTTTAGTGGTCATGTGTATATCAAAGTTAATAGGGGCAATCATATTAGTACTATTTATAATTCCAGGCCATTGCATGACAGAATGAAGACAAGAGATAATTTAATCTAGCTCAGTTTGAGAAAACCAAGCTCCAATCTTGGCTTTGGTTCAAATGCCTGAGAAATTGAAACAGTTCTATCATTTGAAAGTGAAGCTCTGTGTGTAAGAATTTTGAAGATTTTGAATTATTAATTGTGCTTCCTTTTGCCCCTTCCCACCTCCACAATCCTCATACTAAAATGGCATTCTAGAAACAATAACCCAGGAAACAATATGATTGGCAGGTTGTCTTTGATGATAACTGCCACAGTGGTTTAAGACTTAGGTTAAGGGCATGAACCCTCCTCCCAGAATAAGTGAGTCTGTGTGGTGTGACAGAGAACACTGGACTGAGTATAAAACCTGAATCTGCAGACAACTCGTGATGCTTCAAGAAGTTATTTTATCTCTCCGAGTTTTAGTTTCACTCTTTGAATAATAGGACTAAATCATACCTATGTGTTTGGACTGAATTAGGTAACCTGTGAAAGTACCTAGCACAGTGACTGATAAATGGTATTAATTCAGTTATTATTAATGCCAAGTAAATGTTAATTTGAAGCTTCCACCTGCACTATCACACCACCCAAAAGATCCCATTATAACTTTGTTCCTAAGAATCAGTGTGAAGTCAGCAACTAAGGATTCAGGTGTTGTAATAGGGGAATAATAAATGCCCTATCTTAAAAATCATCTTTAGCCTCCAAGCAACACATTCCCTTAAAGTGTAGCATCTAGCCATTCTTCATGCACATATTGCAACAGCAGTGCTTGTTTTGTAAAAGATATAAAGGTCAAAACTACTTTGGTCATTGGAGCAAGATTTATAATGTATATGTGTTCCATAAAATGATGATGCCTATCATTAAAAACCCTTCATCAGGTCCTACTCCATTCCCTTGAACTACCTCAAATATCACTCAGGTTATATTTACGATCTAGTTAAAAAGTTTCCTTGAACACCAAAGGATTAGCTAATAGATACTCATATCTGGAAGTACATCATGGACAATGGAGATAAATTACAGCACTAGAAGTCATAGCAACATCCAAAAGGTACCTATGAAGGACTACTCATAGGTGAAGGATGACTACAGGTACTGGGGAATAATCTTCAGTGACTACATAAAGTTTCTTCCCACACAGTGGCTGGGATATGAATAGATCCAGAACGGACTTGTGGGACAGATGGGGTCAGTGGTCCAGCACTACACCCAGAGAAATCGAGGGCTTCTCCCTACCTGGGATTTGGTCTATGACACTTCTACCTTAAGATAAAATTTAAAGTAATTCTATTAGATATTCAGTACAATAACGATTAAAGGGATAGAAACCGTACTGCTATTTACTTTGTATTTGTCTGTAAAGTACCATTTCCAAACCATCAGTTTTCCTGGTCAGAACGTCTCAGGTTCCACAGACTCTTTGCCTTATACATTAAGGTAGCTGCTCCCAAATACATTTTTAAAGCCATAGTTAGTGGTAAGGTAATCTATGCAGTAGCAACCATTGGAAAGTTGACTATTGAAGTACAGTTTTAGTGACTTAGTTATTTCTTACCCAAAAAACTCTGCCACCAAGGTATTTGTCTAGGACTACTCCACTAGTCATCAGGTGTCATCCACCTTTTTCACCGTCAGAATTCCCTTTAGGTCTATATATTTTATGATATATTTATAACCAGTTCACATTTCCAAACCTGATTTTGAATTTGAGTTATCTGTGGAGTGCACAAGTGTTTTTTGGTAACTTTTATTTTAACCTGAAACTTTAGCTATAAAATGGCCTAATGATCTATTTATCAGGATTACAATCTGATTTTCTACAAATGCATACCTTTGGTTTTATAGTCAAATGCTAATGGCTCAAGTCTTGAAAGTTATGAAATGATGATTTGTCATCAAGTTACCAGTAGTATATAATATAGTCTCAAGAAGAAAAGCTTCAGGTGGGTAGGACTGTCTGTTTCTTTGGTGAACTGTATCCCAAGCACTAAGAAGAGTGTCTGGCCTTCTGTTAGTGTTTACAAAAGGAATGAGGAGTGACTTCCAGATCTGGGATGGAATGGCCCCTACAACCAGGTAGCTAATGTTCAGGTGTTGAATGGATAAACTGCAGCCACATGCTACATTATTAGAAATGAGCATTTAAAAGTATTTTCATAGATGAAGAAAACATATTCTTCAATTGTTTTTATTCCCCTCTCATTTCAAATTCTAGTGTATTTTGGCTGCTTCTCATATATATCATTCAAGTTAGTGATATTTATGGTCAGTTAATTCATCTTAATATTTTCTCTCTTTTTATGTTATATTGATGAGTATTTATTCAAAGAAAATATTCTTAAGATTATCTGTACATTTGAATACTCAACAAATGTGTTTTAGAATTTAAATAGAGCCTCAGTTCCTTCAAATCCTATTATTCTATTTTTAGAATAGAGTCAAAATCCAACAATTTCTTACCAATTCCACTGTTATGTGTCAAGCTTAGGGCACCCTCGTCTTGCACTTGGACTGTAATGTTTCCCAGCTGGCTTCCTGGTCTACCTTTACACCACCACCATCACCACCACCACCATCACACAGACACACACAGACACACAGACACAGACACACACACACAGAGTTATACTCCATATAGCCACCAGGGTGATTCTTTTATAATTTAAGCACTTCCTCCATTATGTCCTGACCTCAGTAAGAGAACTCCAAGTCTTTGGAGCAGCCTGTGAGACTCTAAATGATCTAACTACTTGCTACAGCTCTTTCCTCCTGCTCCCACTATTGTCTTTCTCATTCATTTTCCTGCAGCCATGCTGCCATTTGTGCTATTTCTTGAACATGTTAAACACCTACTTCATTGCTCTTGTGCATCCTGCTTCCCCTAATTGAAATTTCTTCCCCCAGATCTCTGTGTGGTTCTTTCCCTACTACTTAAATGTTGCCCTTAAAGAGGTGTTAATCAAAGACGTAAAGCCATGTGGCCTTTAATAAGGCTTCCAGCAAGAGCTTGCAGGAGAAGGAGGTAAATTTCGAAACTTGAGGAAAGGGGATCCTTGCTCTGTGGTGGCAGAAAAGTGTAACAACAGTGTTGCCTGTAGTAGTGAACTAGCTGAGATTTGCAAGCAAAGTGTTAAAAGTGTTCCCTGGCTTCTCTCGCTGCTTAGAGTAAGTTGCAAGAGTAAAGAAAAAAACTGACACCTCCCGCCAACAACAAGAATGAGGGTTGAAGTACCTTCTCCAGCCCCATTCAAGTCTTCAGAGGCAGCTTGACCGCAACCTTAGGAGAAACCCGAGAGGCAGCATCCAACTAAGCACTCGGACTCCTGACCCTCACAACCTCTGTGAGATAATGTTTGTTGCTTTAAGACGCTAAATTTTGAGTAATTTACTCATTACACAAGAATAGGTCACTAATACAATTGTCTTGTTAAAAAATCTTACCTCCTATGAATGCTCCAACATCTGGCCTGTTTCTCTTGAGTTCGCTGCGTAGACAGATTAACAACAGGCCGGGGAGAGGAGGGACTGTGGCGTGGGATGGGTGCTGCCTCTCTGGGTGGTGTAGGCAAAGAGTTCCCTGCTGTCAGTTGTAACCTTCCTGTTCTTTGAATTATTGAGGATTTTTCTTCTTTTGAATACTATGTTGAGGATTCTCATCGGTTTTTTGTTTGTTTTGGTGCTAACATCATTTTTTAAAAATCCTCACCCAAGGGTATTTTTTCCATTGCTTTTCAGAGAGAATAGAAGGGAGAGAGAGAGAGACATCAGTGTGAGAGAGACACATTGACTGGCTGCCTCCAGCACATGCCCTGACCAGGGCCAGGGGTCAAGCCTGCAACTGAGGTCTGTGCCCTTGGGTGGAACTGAACCCGGAACCCTCCAGTCCATGGGCCGACGCTCTAGCCACTGAGTTTACAAGCAGACAGAATTATCTACTCTTTTTTTGCGGAGTGCCTTTCTGTGTGTTTCCTTCGCAACCCTTTGAATTTATCAGGGTTTCCTGGCTTCCCAGAACCATGAAAATAGGAGTTTTGTTAGGACAGGGCAGTATAGACAGGGATTGCTTGACACTTGGGGGATATTAAGTGGGAACAACAAGACTAGTCCTAGTAGAAGGGTATTCATAGGTCATAAAATTATCACTCCCATTCTTACCCAGCTTTATCCATTGAATTTATCAAAATTTGTTCTCTGATAATTATGTTGTTGATGAATTAAATGGAATATTTACTATTTAACAGTATAATAGAACAATATTATTAAACATAAAGATGGCACTTTAAAATAATGTTCTTTTATTAAAAACAGTTTTGAACAGCCAATAATTTTTATTCAAAATCTATACCAATATTTCCTTTACATCTTTCTTATTTCTTCTTCATATTTAATTTTCAATAAAGCCTTCATAGTCTGCTTCATATTGATTCTTCACTGATACCAGGGCATTAATTTTTATTATAGAAATCAGGTTTCTTTTCAAAATGTGATCTGTTTTCAGTCCTGTATCATTTTGTTTAGTCAGTCTCATTTTTAGCACAAGATAGTTATTTCTGAGCTGCTGATGCAAACACTGAAAATTGGGGCATATATTTTTACTATGTAGGAGATACTAAATTAATATCTTCGAATTTATACTTAATATAAGATATATACATATGTATAAGGGTTCTACTATTTACTGGAAATGTTGCTAAATCTCCTGGACTCCTAAAATTGCCTAATTATGGCCACTGTAAAAGTTCAATTCCTGAGATTTTTAATCTTTCCCCTATAATAGCAAGAAACAGAATCTAACTTAAAGTAGCATAGTTTAATTGTGTGTTTAGGTAAACCTTTCTTTGGCTGTAGAAAAGATAGGTTTTGGAGGAATGAGTATGGAAGGAGATCAACTGAGAGATTTTAGTAATCTTGGCAAGAGATGATGAAAGACATAGCCAGTATTGTGGGTAACAAAGGGGATAAATTAAGAAAAATTTCAGAAGTAAAGTCAGCAAGATTTGTTGCATAATCCCTTAACTAGAAAAACAATTAATGAGTATTTGGACAGGATTACCCTAGTAATATCAATATTTTGCATCTTTAGGCAAGAAAAACACCAGAGAAGGGGGATTCAGCTTCTCTGCCTTTGAAAGAGTAACTGGTAAGAGAAATTAGGGAAGCATGCTATTTAAGTTTCATGTAAATGCTAGAGGAAAACTTTTACAAATATGTAATGTAGCTCTTATTCTGAAATTCCTGTTTTATTTAAGAGGCTTGAGTAATTGAATAAGCCTCTCCAGCCCCCCATTAGAGGTAATGGTGGGACAAGGCCCTTTAGACTTGTCAGACTCAGTAATCACGTGGAACCGTGACTTGTATTGAGAGAAGGAAGAAGGTAGCTACTGTTGGTTGTGCACAGAAAGAACGAGTGGTGTAAAATAGGCTTTATTCATCATCTGTCTCTAGATTGAGTTTAATATCCACCGATTAGAAGCTTTATAGTTGGGGCTGATGGAAATTGACAAGAGTGACTTTATAAAAGAATCCTAAGCACAAAAAGGGTTTGCCCCTTGTTCATGGGTGATAAAGGCTATGAAAGGGTGGCAGAGAAATGGGAGGGGCTCTCCAGCCCGCTTCCCTGTAGGTCCCGGCTGCTTTGGCTCCTGTGATGGGTGGCGGCGTGAGAGGCCGTCCTGGGCAGCACGCTCCGGCGGACAGCGTCCCGAGGCCCTCCGGGAGGCAGGGAGCCAAGCGCAGCGGAGGCTGTGACGGGCGCACCTAGCGCGCCGGTTTGAGCTCTGCCCTTTTGGGAGGCAGGCGGCGACGGCAGTGGATACTTTTAGGAGTGCTGCATTTCTAGTCAGGTAGATTGACGAAGCGCGCTCAGAGCCATTATAACCTGAGCTCTCAAGAGTATTTAACAGCCGATATCAGATCACATTTGGATGACGTGTAGGATGTGATCATTGCCCACAGTCACAGGATGTCCCGAGCTACACTTCTTGACGTCCCGAGGCCAGCCTGCCCGTCAACTAGGGCAGCTTTGGTAGATGAAGAATACACCTGCCATTGGAAACGTGAGCACACAAAAACAGAAGATTGGACCCGAGAAGCAAGATCTTTCTCTAAATCTGTCAAGAAAATATCTTAAAATTGCCAGTGTCATAAGTGAGCGGTACTCAGTGTGTAGCCCTAACCAATAGCAGCATTACCTGGGAGTTTGCTATAAATAAAATTTTCAGAACTTGTTTCAGACCTAAAGAAGCAGATCATCTGGGGTATGGCCTAGGGATCTATTTAAACCTGTTCTCTAGACAATGATTTGCAAGTTGAAGGTTGAGAATTGCCCTAAAGAATAAATGTACGTATGGGACTTCACACTGCATGGCGTCTCCGGGGTCCCCTGCAGTCTCTGCTCTAGACATTACACCACAGTAGGGAGATGGGGAATATGAGCAAGTTTATCAGAAAACAGTGAGACAAAGAGCTCTAGACATGCGCATTAATGATGGTCAAACCGATGGGAAGAGGCCTGATTTGTGCTAAAATGGAATGCTCTGAAAAAGATCCATGTAATGTTTGAATTAATGTAAAGTAATGAGAGAGTGGCAGATGAACTGAATCACTGCAGACTCTCTTGATAGGCTGTTGACACAGTTATTATATAGGGCATCGGGAAGCACTTGGAAACTTTGCTAAGAAAACTCAGGTCAAACTTAACTTTCACATAAAACTCAAACTGACCTTTGAGGTGGTTTCGATGACCCTGTTCTTTGTCATTTACAAACAGTTACTAGTGTTGGCACCGCAGCAGAGAGGGCTGAGCTCCAAGTTAAGCAGTACTACTTGATACCTCATTTGTTCGTTTTGTCATTTTAAAAATTTATTAGATGGTAAGAAGACAAAGTAGTTGACGGGCCCCCAAAATGGAAGACTGTCATAATCTCAGAATTCAACTTTGTAACTATAGGTGCAAAGCTAAAGGGTATTGTTCTCATCTCTTTCTTGAGAAAAAAAAGAAAATTTCTTATTAAAGATGCAGCAATGCTTCGCCATGGGAATGTAGACAGAACATCCCTTATGGGAATAGACAAGAAACACCTTAGTCAATTAGGACATGATCCCTGGGACCTCCAAAGGAAGAGAGAATTTTCTTCATGCTTTTTTCAATTCTTTTTCTTGTGAAAAGAAGACATGTATAAATATAAGGAAAGGAGTTATATTTTTTATACTTGCTGAAAAGTATCTTTATGACTCTGTTATATGAAAAGAATTCTTAAATGATACATAAATATGCATGACTCATACATTTTGCTAATGAGAAATTATACTGAAATTTTAAAATGTTATTAATTAAAGATATGATAAGATAGGGCACAAAACATGAAAATATATTTTTACACACATTGGGAACAAAGCTACATAGCTTTGTTTATAATTTTAGTCTAAAACTTGATAAGAAAAACATATATAACAGAATAAGAAAATAGACAAATGACATTTAAAGATATTTAACAGAAAAAGAAACAAACTCATTTAAAGTCTCAATTCCATTAGTCATCAGGAAAATCCAAATTAAAAATGACAGGCAGATAATATTTCACAACTACCATATCAAATATGAAAAGTTTGACTTCAAAGGTTTTAGACAGTAAATGGATAATAAACATTCTGTATGCTTTTGGTGGGGATGTTTTTAATTGGTCAAATCATTTTGGATATCAATTTAGTGATATACATTTGGCTACTATACAGCAATAAAAATAAATGAAGGATTGCAATATACATTAAAATGATGCGTGTCAAGTAATTTGCTGAGGCAAAAAAGCAAGTCATGAAGAATATCTCCATTTCAAAGGAAGCAAAATTAATGGAAATCAATTGATGTGAGATAAAACTAAAATGACAAGCAAGGATGTGATAAATCAAATTTAGTATGCATGTATTAGGGAAGGAGATCGTGCAATTCAAAGGGACTCAGGGGGTTCGAACTTTTCAAAGAGGGAAATATATTGTGCAAAGATTTCTCTAGTTGCAGGAGGAGGGCGGAATGCTCAGATGTGAATAAATCTCCCCTCCATGGTGTAAGCTAATACTTATGTGATCCCTGTCTTCTATAGGATTTTCTATATTTTATAACTGGAATCATTTCCATCCTTCCATTTTAATGATTTTTAAAATTATCGGGTGAAGCATTGCTATTCTAAATGCTGCTAGCTATCTACAAATCTCTCTGTCCATCACACCAAACTCCGTGCTTCACTGATTCTTTCTTGCCTAAGTTCCATTACCAGTTTATATTCTGACTCTAAAAAAAGCCCTCCTCAAAGAAAGCCTGTTATTGAATTTTAAAATTTCCCATTGGTATGCATTTTCCAAAAATGACAATGGTACTTCAGTATAGCATTTTCCTAATAAAAGCACTTGCTCAATTTTTATATATCTTCAGACATCATTTAACTCAGATGAAACTGTTGAGATTTATTTTGCTATAAATTGTGTATTATTTGCCTACTGAAGGATGTCGATTAGGCAATACAGATTGATGACACTAATTCAATTCAGAAAAGCAGCAGTAGAAGGAAGACTTTCTGTAGCAGAAAAAAAATCATATAAGAGCACATGATAAAATTTTTTGAAGAAGACAGACACAGATTTAAATTCCTACTCCACAAATCAATATTTGTGGCACAGAGTGAACTCTCTAACCTCCCTAAACTCAAGGGAATTTATGTCCTATACCAAGTTCCTTGGTTGTCCTAGGCCTGATCTATTATTGGTGTCAGAGATATATGAAACTGTCAGCACAGTTCCTAAATGAAAGCAGACAAACAATAAGCTGCACCATTATTATTGTGAGTATTGGTTTGCCATTGCTAGAAACAGTTGGAAATACATATTTAATTGAAAAATATTTGACATTTTCTTTCCCAGAACAGCTTGCATTCTGAAATTGCTTCCATGTGTTAAAAGTTGGTTTCAACATTTTATGAGAATTTAAAATAATACTCTGACGGCTAGTTTTTATAGCTAGAAGTAGCTACAAAAAAAGGCCAGGCTAGTTTTTTGCAAGGTGTATAATTTAGTAAGAACCATCACCTCTCTTTTTAATGATATTGAAAAAAATAACTGTCGTCTGATTTTTCAAGCCAACCAAGGAAGGTAATTTGCTGACTTGAACCTCTGTGGATAGCTCTTAACAAGACAGCATGTCATTACATTAAAATATTTATTTCCCTATAACTTTCATCCTTCCCTTTTTCTTCTACTCACTGATTCTGTTGATTCAATCACTCATTCATTCACTTATTCATTCATTCCTATGATATCTATTTGGGCAACTAATATGAGCTCACCTTTAGCTAATGAGTACAATTCTCTTCCTTTTTCTCAGTACAATTCTTCAAATACTTTAAGACACCTATGAAACACTTGCTTTCCCTCTTAAGCATCACACTTCCATTTACTATTTATCATTCCATATAGTTTTTGTGTCTTCACCATCCTAATCTCTCTCTTTTGAACATTTAAAAAAAATCTCTTAGAAGGTATGCTTACAATTGGGTGAAAGTTTTGTTTTTTGGTATGTAAATTTTATCTTGCTATATACAACATTATCATAAAACATATTTGATAATTCCACACCTACAAATGTACTTACTGGAGCTACTAGATTATGTTGTAATTGATTTAAATTATTGATTTCCAGTTTCCTGGGAGCTAAATATCCCTTTGGGAAACTTATTCATATATAGATCGCTAACTTTCAATGTTGGATGTTTTTATTCAGTACGTCCGAGTTGGGTCTGGGGATTGCATTTCTTTTTTCATTTTGAAATAAGTACTCAAGTGATTCTTTTCTTCAAAGAAGTTTGGAAAACCTTGCTATTATTATAAATACAGTTATATTAATTATAATCAGCAGAGGCAATTGTACAAAAATTAAATTTACTCACTGCATTTGTATGTAAAGCCATGGAATTTAAATTAATGCTATACTGAATATTCAGAGTGGTCTCATTGAACTCAGTGGGCAATAGAAGCAAAGCCCTTGGAGAAACAAAAGCCCTAATCTGACTCTGTCACTGACTGTGTAGCCTTGAACCATCCACTAATTTTCATGATCTACACAAAGAAAGGTAGTATTTGCATATATTTCACTGAATCTTTGAAAGATAAAGTAATATGGTTATAAATGTGTAATGGGATAGAGCTTTATATAAATTCAAGGTTGTTATCATTACACACATTCAATAACATTTCCAGAGATTAGTTAAGGCATAATGAATTGATTACAATGAAAGTTTCCTAATATTTTCTCAGTTACTAAAAATATTAGGCATTTTAATCTTATGCACATCTGTTTCTCAATCCTTTTCTTAAGAAAGATTATAGCCCAACTGGTACCAAGATGCTGATATTATTAAACACATTTTCTCCTAGGTTTGGACACAGGTGGAAATACAAACAACTATTTATTTATAAAATCCCTGTCAGTCAAATTGATTCCTCAGGGTGGAACGGAAGTGTAATCAAACTTACGGCTTTTGTGTTAATGAAGCCAATCTAAGGATCAAGTGCACTTGACCTTGAACAATGCATGGTTGATGGTTACATATTTTGATCAGATAAACAAGTGAAGGTCTTCTGTGTGCATTAATACATAATCAAGTCTGTAATTTTAATTTTATTTCAATATTCTCAGTTGAAAAAAAACAACCAACACCAACACAGTTGTTTTCTATGATTAGGTTGTTTGAACTTTCAATTTTCTCTTTGTACACATCCCATTTCCTTCTTCATTTTTAAGTATTATAGAATAAAATGTACTTTTCAATCAATCATTCTTTCTCCTTCTCTCAGTTTCTTAGGGAAAAGTATGCTCTCATATTTCCAGCTTGTGTTAAGGGTATTCGGCCTTGCTCAGGCTTTTGAGTAGCAATTCATGACAATAATCAATAGTATAATGTTGATTAGATTCTTCTAACTTAATCTAAAGTAAGAATGAATGGAATATACATGCAGACACAGCCTGTTATCTCATAATCAGGGTCCTGGTGTGGATTCCGGCCAAGGGCACCTATGTGGGTTGGAGGCTCAGCCCCAGTTGGGGCACATGCAGGAAGCAACCAATCGGTGCGTCTCTCTCACGTCGATGTTTCTCTCTCTCTTCCTTCAACTCTCTCTGAAAAGCAATGGAAAAAATACCCCCCAGTGAGGATACAGATTTAAAAAAAAGAAAGAAAATTCTTCAGAAACTGTGAAACTATATGGAAATCTTAGTTGTCCTTGAATTGACAAGTTGGTTTAATCATTAATGCTCAGTCTACAAATCAACATGCTGATTCCCAACAAATGGTGTTTTCTCAGTTAACATATTTTCATCTTTATAAAGAAAACTGCATTGAAAAGGGATGAGTCTTTAAGAATACAAAACAAAGGAGAAGATAAATCTCCTTTATTCAACAGGCATTTGCTCTGTCAGGTATTATTCTGGGTTCTGGAGAAATATAAAGGATCATAAGACAAGGTATCTTCTTCATGCAATTTAGGATGAAATAAGAAACCAGGTGTACAAACAAGCCACTAAAATGTAGAATGGCAAATGCAATGATAGAGAGAGGAAAGCACAATATACAGAGATAATGCAGAGAAGGAAGTAATTAATTCTGCTTGAAGAGTGAGGCTGAGTTAAACAATATGCTGCAGAGAAATTAATATTTGAGTTAGCAGATAAGTAAAAGAGTTTTAGGCAGATAAAACAAAATGTGCACATTCATAGGAAAATGAGATGGTATTATGTGCTCCTGGAATATCAAGTATTGTTGCAATATAAAGTGAAGGATAGAGTAAGGTGGTAAGAAATGCAGCTTAAAGAGTAGGCCAGGTAAGAGCATACTAAAGCATTCAGCCCTGCCAAGCTGGGTGTAGCTCAGTGGTTGAGCATCGACCTGGGATCCAGGAGATGGAGGTTTGATTCCCGGTCAGGGCACATGCCTGGGTTGCAGGCTCCATCCCCAATGGGGGGCATGCAGGAGGCAGCTGATCAATGACTCTCTCATCATTGATGTTTCTGTCTCTCTCCCTCTCCCTTCCTCTCTCTGAAAAGATATATTTAAAAAACAAAACAAAACATTTGGCCTTTTGGCTGCAAGGAATGGGGAGCAAAGACAGAACTACTTAGTCCCATGTCTAAAGTCTGTTGTATGAGAATATGAGGGAAGATGAAGCTTTTTGATCTTACAAATCTATGCAAACTTAAATAAATGACAATGCTTGTAGGAAATAGAATATATAAGAATACTTGACAAATGACCAGATGAAACATATGTAGACAGCCCACATGCAAACAGACCTTTAGAGATAATGAACGAACAATTGCCTGCTCCAGAAGCCTACACAGTGCTGAATGTACCATTAAACTGCTGCTTAAAGATCACCATGTGTGATTCTTACAAATTAAGAGTAAATCATTGGGAGAAAAACCAATTCCACTATTCTTGATTTGCTTCACAGAAAACTTTATATTTGGTTGTTTTGTAGTAATTTCATTTTAATACAGTATACTTTGTGCTTGGACTTTGAATGAGGTCAAAATATGACATTTTAGAAATTCCCTACTTCTTCCTTCTTTAGGGAAAATGAAAACATGAGTAAACAGCAAATATTTTGTTCAAGCATCACTTGTGCAATAGGTACTGGAAATTTGTTTTAAGAGGCAAGTGTGATGAATTGAGTGGTATTCACCTTTCCTCCTGGAAGAAGATAAGGAGCTGTGACGTGAGACAAGGTTTGTGGCTTTGGGTCGAATCTAGAGCCTGACCCCATTTTTGCCAATAGCATACTCAATAATCTTAAATGGTCTTCAACACTCTGAGCAACAGAGGTTCAACCAAATATTCCCTGTAGGCTGCTTAGCACAATGCCTAGCACATAACAATCACTCAATAAATAGCAGCTTCCTAGGTCATACATTGTAAGGTTTGGACTATATGATATCTAAGGCCACTTTTGGTTCTAACATATGATTTTTTTATACCAGAAGTGAAATATTTACCATTTTCTTCCTTTTTCTTAGTCTTTGATGGTGCCCTTCTCTTTCAGAAGTTAATTACATAGCACTGATGACCCTGGGTCATCATTACAGTCTTTTCCAGGGGGAGGGATTCTCTAACTGGTGGCAGAAGAATCACCTTGGGAAAATGTAAAATGTATAAATTCATGAACCTCACCCACCAACATTTTGATTTAGTAGATTTGTGGGGTTGGGCAAAGATGATTCTCATCATGTGTTCTCAAGACCACAATTCAAGAAACATGTTGAAAGGGCTAATATTGATAGCGTGACACTGTATTGAAGAATAGCAATTTTGGAGCTGTGAAAAACATGGGATGTTGTTGTTGTTAAGAAATAAACAACCCATCTAACTTTTTTCCCAACAGAGTAAGCTCCAAATTAAAATTCATGCCCAATTTCTTTATAAAACTGTGTCCTTGCAAGTGCTTGTGCCATTGCTCATCCTGACATTACCAGACTTGCTGAGTGCACTGCAGATCCTGGTAAAGGACCACAGATTCCTGCAATTGCAGCACTTTTCGCCAAGCAACTACTGCTACCCTCTGTTGCGTTAGTTACAGAGGAAGGAAACAGTAGCCAGAGAACCATATAGATTTTATATGTGTATTGCAGCTTTTCCAGATGCAAAAACCAAACAAACCAAAACAAACAAAAAACTCTTCAAGTATTATTTCAGTGGTTGGCTATGCAAACCCTAATGGCTTTTTATGGGGGAAGCATAAAGCTTCAGGTTTTAACTAGACTGTTCTTACTTGACAAAACTGCTGAGAATACAAATGATCGGAAAACAAAGAAAAATAATGCTTTACATAATGTGTTATTTCTTATTAGAATTAATAACCCATCCCTCAGTTCATGTTTGAGGTTATCATTATATAAACATTAATTATAAAAGTTTCTGGAAACCTCTTGATTAACAAATAAGAGGAAATCAGAGAAGGCAGACTTAAAATACAAAGCCAAAGTCCCAGACAGAATCAATAGGAAATGCTCATCTGAGATTTCAAAAGAAGCTTTAACTAAAGCTTAAAAAGAGGTAATGAAATAACTCCTCTAGGAAAGGCAGTCCTCTTAAAATATTCAACTACTTCTATCTTGTCATTCTATGGGGATTTGTGCTGAAGTCTGATTTATCTATCAATTAGAAATGAAACAGTACTATGTGAAATTCTTAAATGTCCAATTTCTAAAGTCACAAAATTAGCAAAAAAGACAAATCATATTTCTTTAAAACTCCTTGCCCAACAGAATAGATAGATTCTAAGGTATCACAACTTGGGTAACATTTTGAGTGGAAAGACTTCTCTGAGGCTTGGCTTCAGGAAACTGATTGCAGTGCAGGGTGGAACACTGTTACATTGGCTGGTAAATCAGAAATTTAGCCTTTGTGATTGTAGAGCCAGAACACAAGAAGGACTCTATCTTCTGAAACAGAAAAGAAGTGTGCAGAGCTGAAAGCAGAATGGGACACAGAAAGCAGTAATTCAAAGAGGAGTATTGATGCCATTCAAACACCTAATGATCTAAAACAGCTATTGAAGCTACGAGGTTGAGAGCTAGAGTCATTAACATATGGTGAGGTCTCTAATTTAAGTGAGAGTGATCTTGGATGTTTATCCACCATCAGCAACATGAAATCTTCCCAGGGTAACAGGCCAGGGAAAGGGAAGTTGTCAGGAGAGGTCACTAGGGCAGACTGGGATAAGGCCAGGTAACCTAGTTATCATTTTCCCCCTTCCCAACCCCTGGCAACCACTGATCTTTTCACTGCCTCCATAGTTCTATCTTTCCCAGAACATCATATATTGTTGGACTCATACAGTTCATAGCCTGTTCAGATTGGCTTCTTTCACTTAGTAATATTCATTTAATTTTCCTTCATATCTTTTCTTGGCTTGGTAGCTCCTTTTTCTTAGGGCTAAATAATAGTTCATTGTCTAGATGTACCACACACCATTTATCAATTCACTTACTGAGAGACTATCCTATGGGTTTTTATTTTGGTCATTGTGATTTTTGGTTTAAAATTTTCCATTTGGTCCTTCTTTATATCTTCTATTTTTAAAGGAAATTTTTAATTCACCCATGGTCTTCAACAGTGTTCACAAATGCTTGCTGAAACATTTTTATAATACTTGCTTTAAAGTCTTTGTCAGAGAATTCCAACATCTATGCCAGCTTGGTGTTAGAGTCTACTGATTTCCTTTCCCCATGCAAGTTGAGATTTTTCTAATTTTTTATATGTCAAGTAATTCTGGATCTTATCTGGACTTTTTGAATACCATGTTATAAGAACTTGAGTCTTGCTTACATTCAATAGAGAATAACTGGTGGTGTGTTAATTCAGTTCTTAATGCTTTTGAGACACTATGTAGGATCAGATCCATGCAGTCTGGTGTGCTCAAGAGTTTTTTAAAAACTGTATGCATCACTTCACTGAGTGTCTTCCTTTCCATGTTTTCCCCAGTGCTTTTAAGTTCCCTGAAGCTCTTCCTTTTGGTCTGCTGGTGAAAAATCTGGGGTTTTAATTACCCCATTCTGCCATGAACATCCCCTACTGCGCCAGTGTCTGGGGTTAAGCAACAGGGAAACAAAGAGAGAGAAAAGGCAGTGGGCCTCACCCAGTCCTCTTGGAATCAGAGCCTTGTAGAACAGAGGAGAAGGTCTCATTTCTCAGAGTTTGGACTCCTGCAGAATTCTGTTTTCAGTCTCTGTCATCACCACCATGGGCTGCTGGGGCGCTGGGGCAAGAGAGAAGAAAAGGTGGGGAGAGATTTCTGTATTTCCTCTGAATGTTAGGTATTCTCTTTCCTGCTTCTCAAGCCAGAACTAAGGGATTCTTCCAGCCTCCCTCTGTGTCTCACTGTCCACTTCTGGTGTGCTGAGATCAGGCTAGGGGATACTAGAGGGAAAATATGGTAAACTTACCTCTTGTTCCATGGAATTTCAAATTCAGGTCTTCTCCGATCCACTGTCTATGACTTGCTTTACAGGGTTCATTAGCTGCTCTATGCATTCTGTCCATATTTCTTTTTGTATTCAGTGGGAAAGACTATACAGAACCAGAAATCCTAGTGTTGATTTTAAAACAAATAAATAGGAAGCATATTTAAAATATTCATAATTTCAAAATTGTTAAATGTACTTTCTTTAACACCTGGAAAAAAGAATAAATATACAAAGTATGTGGGATGATGTATACATGTGTGCTGTGTGCATGAACATGTTCACAAGCAAATACATGTGTGGAAGTGCATAGCTAAGAACATTGGAGAATGGATTCACCCTTGTGAAATTAAAAGTTCTTTGTCTGAAATGACCATCATTAGTTATTTTTTGGCTGAGCTCTTTGAAAACTGATATCAAATTATACACGTTAAATTGAAGAAAAAAATTCTAGCCAATAATTAGTCATTAACTTTAGAATGGGGAAAGTTGAGTACGTAGTAAAATACAATCAAAGAAACCTGCTATTTGTGCAATTTTCTCATAGAAACACACTCCCCACATTGTACATTCATGTTGTCAGCAGGCTTCAGTTGAGAGAGGTCCATCATGATCTCATAAGTAACTAATAGAAGATTCCCTCTTTTTCTTTCATTGCCCAGTTATATATATCAAGTTAATAGAACACATATTAATGAAGAAACATCGTTTTCTTATAGCTACTGAAAGCTGCACTTCAGATTATTGAAACTAATATTTCTAAATTTAGTGCTTGCTAATGCACCCATGACTTCACTTGAATTACGAGAATTGCCTGGACATTTTTCCTCTGTTCATAATCAAAGTACATTTGCAAGTTTTTAAAAACCCTTTCTTAGAGCTTGCTGCGACAAAGACAGGGAACTTGTTAGCAGGTATTTTGAAGTTAATGGAGTTAAATATAGTGTTACATACAGAGTCTACCTCTAAGGGTTTTAAATAAACAATTTTGGATTTTACAAAGAGCAAAATGGAAAATTTCTTCTAACTCTAATCAGCTTATGGCAGGCATGTCAGTAGGCCGATGGCCTCAGTGGCATCCTGAGCACAGGGACCGAGCACACAATGACCGAGTTCAGCAGGCAGAGCTAAATGTGATGGTGCTTTTATTCAAGGTGCTTTTTTATTGGCTCAACCCAGGTATGTGCCCTTGACCAGAACCTAGCTGAGACCCTTCAGTCCAAGGACTGACGCTCTAACCACTGAGCCAAACCAGCCAGGGCTGATGTGTTTATTCCATTTCCTCTCCTGGTCAGTGTGTTGATGGCTGAGCTGGAAAGGTGGGTGGAAGACACTGCAAACGCAGTTAAGTTTTATGGAGGAAGAAACCATATAGGCCAGAGACCTTTCAAGTCATCAGAAGAGGCATTTTAAAAGTGTCCAGTGGTAAGAAATTAGAGTTTAAGAATGAGATCTTCGTCAAAACAGGCTAGGAATAAAATGTAAAGAGATATGCTCTCCCGTGCAGGTGAAGCGGGCTCAGAGCCTGAGTGCCGATTTATCTGCGGGAGAATACAGCCTTGCAGCTGCCTGCCAGCGGGCAGCACTGGGGTAATTTAGTGAATAACACTCAGTTTCTCAGGCTGGCTCATTCATTGAGTCTGTTTAAAAAGGAACAATGATTTATCCATATCTTTACATAGAAAAAATCAGCTGTACATGCAGCTTCAGTTTCTGCACTCTGCGGCCAGACTGCCCATGTTTGATCTGAGCGCCACCATTTGTTAGTTACAAAATACTAAGCCAATTATTTAACTTGACCTCTAAGATTATTAAATACTAAGACTCTTAGTTGATGCCAGAGAAATAGTCAGACTATTCCTATTGATTCTGGATTTGGTGGCAAGTAGGAAAAATCATTTTGAAAACTCCTTTTGTATGTTGGCAGGGAAATTCTGAGCTGAAGTTCACTAAATAGGTTCTGGTAGTCCTTGGAAAGCCTAAAAGTGATGAAAAAAGAGTATAAAATATATTGTAGCTGTGCTAAAATTAGCTATTTGGTCTTATTGAAGCCAATACAGAACTTGCTGCTGTGTTTTTCCTTTAATGATAAAGAAAATACTTACGGGATTTGAAAAAAATATTTAAAAAAATATTGGCTCCATAGAACTGCAGAATTGAGTAAGGTTTGGCTTTTATTTTTCAAAATAACTAGTTCGAAATTTTCACTAAGTCTGCTGGAAGTTTTTTCATCCCATGATATTCCATTATATAACAAAACAAAAACCACTTAGGGAGTATCAATATGTCCTGACACTGTAGGGAAAATTAAATTTTAAAATGAAATCTACTTTCTGTCAAAAACATATTTTAAATGTTTGGAAAATTCAGGAGGATTTTATTGATCATGTTAGAAGTAACTAGGAAATTTAGTAGTTTGCAGTTTTACTAAGCGTGGAAGCACAGACTGTGGTAAACAGAATAGGAGGGGAGACCTGTGTATTTATTTAGGGGGTGGACTTTTCCTCAATTATCAACACAGTCAGGAGGGAAACAGAAAAGTCAGAAGACTGCGGAATGCTGGGGAAAGTGCCTCAACTGAACATCTGCTGACCTGAGCTAAATGAAGAAAATTAATCATATGTATGGCTCCTCTCTCTATCTCATTCTGAAGACCCATCCTCTTATGTTATTTATTTTTTTATTTTTTTACTTTATCTTTATTGTTGAAAATATTACAGGTGTCCCCTTTTTCCCCCCTTGCCCCCCTCCACCCTGCCCCGCTCCCCCCCAGGCCTTCCCCCCGCTATTGCGTGTGCCCATGGGTTATGCATATAAGCCTGTAAATCTTTGGTTTATCTCTCCCCTCCCACCTTCCCTGTGAGATTCATCAGTCTGTTCATGAACTATCCTCTCATTTTAGACTCACCTTTTACTGGTCCTTTCCTACCCCAGATTACAGTATATTACTGTTCTCCCGTTCCTAACCCCCAGCTGTAGAAGCTGCTTGTTTTGCCTCTCTCTTCAAACCTCAGGCTGGGGAAAACATTATTTTCATTTTCCATAACTTTTTACTGATATTCCATGGTGCCTCCAGTTAAATCGAGGCGATATAGGATAGCAGCATTAAGAGTTCCTGTTCTGAATTTCACCATGGCACTGCCCTTGTCCTCACTCTGCCTTCTTCTCTCAGCCTGCTCTTTTCCACTTTCTAAAAACCTAACTAACACTACACTATAAAGTTCTGTAATATCAGTTGTTCATCAGAATGTAAAATTTCATGAGAACAAAAGCCAAGCATTGTTCAACTCTGTCTCCAGCACCCAGGAAAATGCCTGACACGTAGCAGCTTCTCAAAAATGTTTATAAAATGCCTAAATGAAAGAAATGGTTTCAGTGACAAATATTTTTTCCTCCTAGCCTGTTTACATCTGCTGCGATCTCTAATAATAACTCAGAATTCAGGATAAGAGTGGGCAGTAGAAGCCCATTGCTTTAATTAATACTGATGCACATACGAATACATTTCTCCTGATACTTAAAGCTAAGTGTGTGCCTTAAATGGGTTTTGTGCATTATTATTAGCAATCTTATTTCCAAATTCATGTACACAGCCGCATTTTTTTATATTCTGACAATCATAAAAAGCAATCTTAACTTGCAGTGGTACTTGTTGAGATTTAAATAGCACAGATACACTCAATAACCTGTTGAAGGCATCCCTTCCTATACTGTACAGATAGATGAGCAATGAGTCTCTGCTCTCCCATCCTGGTAATCTTCCATGATGCAACTGAATATGAGGAATTAGTAATAAAACTTTCCAATAGCACTGACAGAGTGAATCTTACTTGACATTTATGAAATCAAGGGAATATGTTGACAAGAGAGTTTAAATAAGTACATATTGTAAAAGTGAAAATAAATGCCTTATATTGCAAATACTATTTATAAGCTCTCTTTCACTCCAGAGCCAGTGAAATTTTACTAACGAAGTTAGAACACGCAGGCAATGCAAACTACAGAATGCATGCTATACAGATACTACTCAGAAATACTTGGTAAAAGACACCATTTTGCTTAATGACTCAAAGATATGAATAACTATCCCGAAAAGCTCAACCTCAGGGCCTGGGGGGTGGGGATATACAGCAGCTGAGAGATTAGGGAGAGGTCGGTCCTTACAGCAGGTGAGGTGGCCATGGATGGGGCAGGACCTGGTTGCAGGGAACAAACATCATTTCATTATGAGCTGCTTTTAAAGAGCTGAAGGGGATTCATGAAGAAAATTTTGTATTCAGCAGCATTATAACAAAAGATAGTTATAGATGCAAGAAGAGGGTTGGAGCCCAGAATCCACAGAACAGCAAAGAGAGAGAGCATTTGGCCGCATGACCACACCCTGTCTGGGGAAGCATTGGGGGGCATGCTCTACTTACCCACATGCACTTGCCATTCAGCATATCCCCTTCCAATGTCTCAAGTGGCATGTCTTCTTGCTGAAAGGGATTCTTTTGGGAGACATCCCACTACCTGTAAAAGTGACCGAGGCTGCCATTAGTACAGGACAGAGGCAGCCTCTTAAAAAGAGAGCTGGTGTTGGGTAAGGACTATTTATTGATAAAAAGAAGCTGGGGAAAATAATGCTTAAGGGCATGTACTTTGTGATTAGCAAAGACTGGTTTCAAATAATGGACATGTCACCTAGGCTATGTGACATGAAAATGTTTATTTAAATCTCCTACCCCTCAGTTTCTTTTGTGAACCTGACATAATACCAGCCACTTCATAGTATTGTCAAGAAATTTTCATGATGTATAGTTTATGAAGTGCTTAATGCAGCACCTCATCTACGAAACAAAACACTGTACCCCAAATCACCGCCTTGCAGCCCCAGCCTCTCAGTAGCGGATTAAAGATGGACAAGCTGACTTAAGGCAAACCAGTTCATAGGGTAAACTAAACCATTCTTTCTGCTCCGGTATTTTGATCAAAGTGACACCAGCACTGTTGTCAGTCTGTGTTGGGGGTGCAATTGAAATGCTGTGATTTTAATGGAGCAGCCATAACAACCATGTATGAAAAGGAAAATAGTCCAGAGAGGGAAAGTGGGGAGACAAATGAAGCGAAAGTATAGAGAAGTGGAGGTGAGAGAGATGTCATAATACCTAAGATACTGAAAAATTACCCCATTTTCTCACATTCTCATTCCAGCCTCATAGAAGGCGTGGCTATACCATATTTCATGGCCTGGGATGACTGAAAGGATTTCTGTTTATGAGTGTGACCTGTATGTGAACTATAGCCTTTTCTGTAATGTAAGATCCAGTTGAGATTGCAACAGCATCTGTCACTTGTCAGAGAGGGAGGCATGGTAATTATCCTCTTTGGCTTGAACTAGTTTACATCTCTCTTCCTTGCCACCTAAATTTCTTAATTAGAAGAGAAAGAAAGACCAGAGATGTAAAAGGTCACAGTTTCAGGGGGAAAATGTAGCATAAGAACCAGTCGTTGAGAAAGGTAGGCATTCACTGACCCCTAGTGCCATGTCCTTGCCTCTTAAAATCCACTGTTTGTTGAGCACCGTCTCCGTATGCCTTTCCTTACATTACCTCACGATGCTCTAACAGCAACTGCATATTAATTGACATCTCAGTTTTGTAACTGATTAAACACGCTCAGAGAAGTGAAGTGGCTCAAACACAAATATTATAAGCGCTGTTCCATGTGCCTTTAAGAGCATCCTGTCCACTTTCTACAGACATCTCGTCAGAAGGGGTTGAAGCAACAAGAGACAGTCTTCTTTTATCCTTGTACCTTTGCCAAAGAGTTGGGAGAAAGAAAAGTCTCTGCATGTCTTTGTCACTTTTTTGCTCTCTCAGTCTTGACAGCCTATTGTTGTCTCAAATGCAAACCAAGCCTTTCTGAAGAGCTTATGCATTCACTAGATGGTTCATTATTGGTTCTCTTCATGGTGAGCGGCACCAGATGTTAGACTTCAGTCCTTGAGTTTGGCTAGGAAAAAATCCGGAGCCCAGAACTCAAACACAAACAAAAGGTTATTTAGAAAGTCACAGAGGTGGAAGAAGCGAGCCATGGAAGGAGTGAGCCAGCTGGGCCGTGTGGACTGAGGAAACAAGTGGGACAGAGGCAAAGGACACTAATACGATGCGAGAAAAAATCCTGTGGTGTCTGCTGAAGGGAACAGGGCTTACTTATCTTACCTTTTGAAATGTGAATAATCTCTGTAATTACCCATCAAAACCAGTTCTAGAAAATGACCAGACAAATGTCAAATAATATGATGGGGGAGGGAGCAAAAAAAGAAAAACAAAACAACAACAAAAAATAGAAACACTGAGCGGGAACAAAATAGACGCTCCCCTTACCCTTCGTAGTTCAGTCCTGAGCTTTGGAGAGTACAATCCATTTATCCACCCCCGTCCTGGCTCTTATGAATTAAACACAAGTCTGTCGAAGTGAGGCCTCAGTTCCGCTAGAGCAGAAGGGAGTGTGTCTGTGTGTGTGCACATGCACCAGAATTTGACAGAAGTGAACTTTGGAGAGGAAAGTGGAATGATTTGGAGCAAAACTCTGATTTTTTTACTCCACTTCTTTTGTTTGAACTGTTACAAAATGCTGAATTGGGGGGGGGGGCTGTAATTTAAACGTCTAACACACCCTCAGATATACACACTCATTTTTCTCTTTCTGTTGCACACAAACAATCCACACAGGAACACACGAAAACATAGTCTAAACCTAAAGATTAAGTTTGAAGGTAATAAAATGATTGGCTTGGAGTAAAAATCAAATATTAGCTAATAATATTCATGATTGTAGTAGTGGGAGAAAAGGTCTTTGAAACTTCCTTTTCTTTATTTTTTTAAATTTATTTTTTATTTTTTTATTTTTTATGAAAACTCTGTATTTCATTTATTTATTTTTTAGTTTTTTTTTAAATTTATCTTTATTGTTGAAAGTATTACAGATGTCCCCTTCTTACCCCCATTGATCCCCTCCCCTGCATCCACCCCACCCCCAGGCCTTCCCCATACACTTATAAATGTGTAAGCTCTTTGATTAATCTCTCCCCACCCATTCCCCCGCCCCCGCCTTCCCTCTGAGATCCCTCAGTCTGTTCCATGCTTCCATGTCTCTGGATCCATTTTGTTCATCAGTTTATTTTGTTCATTAGATTCCACATATGAGTGAGACCGTGTGGCACTTGGCTTTCTCTGACTGGCTTATTTCACTCAGCACAATGTTCTCCAGGTCCCTCCTTGCTGTCCCAAAGGACACCATGGGACAACATGAAATGAAGCTTCCTTTTCCTGACAGAATCTTCACTGGGCTGTCATTTCTTCATCAGTCACATTAACAGGTGAGAAAGAGGCAGAAATGAAATAAAATGAGTAATTATTACACAGCAAACAATACGCCAAACATTTCACCTACATAATCTCGTTCATAGTGAAGAAAGTTTTACTATTTTCATTTTAGATGAGGTATTTGAGACTCAACAAAGCTAACTAACTTGCTGAAGTTTACCAGCTAGTAAGTCCTGAAGCCAGAATTCTGGGTGAGTCTTTTTCCAAACCCAGGCTAATCCATCAAGGTCTCAGCAGGAATAGTATGCTCGAATTGTATAATTCCAGGAAATGTTGAGAGAAAGGCCTATTCATAAAAATTGGGTCATGGTAGAGGGAAGCAGAAGGGATAGTGCCTTTCCCAGGACTGGTAACTTCCAAAGCTGAGCATGGTCATGGGAATCTGGAAGACAAAATGTCTCTCCAGAGAGGCCGTCTGTGAGAGCCGTGGCCTCCCCTTTCAGATATTACCTCTTCCAGGAAACTCTAATCACCTAGAGAAATACACTGTCCGTGTGTTACGCGATTCCTTTTGTAATTAAGTCTAAATTGCCAATGGCTTATTTTAGCACATCCCCATGAAGGAGGAATTAAAAGTCTCAAGTCACCATCCCAGGTTCCTTTGCTAATTTACAAGAATCACTCTGTGAAGGTTTTTATTCCCTTACACAAGATATTGCGATGTTCCTTGGAAAGCATTTTCTTTTATGATTCTCCATAGTGATATTGTGAATGCATTGGTGTGGCCTGGTCCCCCGAATCATCCAGTAATTGGATAAGCCAAGAAATCTGTTCTGCCTCTTTCTCGTTTCTGATGCCTGATTAAGAACAGTTCACTGTTCATTAGGATATCTTCAGGAGGGGCCCAGAGGACACATAATTAGAAACTCACTCCCTGATTTGACTCCTGTTATGAGCAAATATGGAGGAACTTAAGAAGGGGACCTAAAATAGCAGAAAAATTGCCTTTAAAATTCACTATGCCATCATATCAGCAGAGGGTAAATGAGTACTGGGAAACACAGAAGACATTTATGGGGGAAAGAACCCCACACTTGCACAGGATTTATGAGATAAGACTATGCTTTATTGAATAAGAGATTATGTGGTTGAAGCAAGCATGATTTATATTTTTTAAATTGCATACATAATAGGGATATGAAAGGGATGAATTTGTGGTTCTATTTTAGGGAAATAGGAAAAGAGAAAAGCACAAACGACTAAAGTCTGCAAAAAACATAAGAGAAGAAAGGCTTTAAAATAAACATAAAGCATTAAACCACGTGCGATCAGGGAGAGGAACGTATTTATTTCAAAGAATTCCAAACGGGGTCATAACAATCTATTGAATGAACAGTGGCATTTTATAAAAGTAGAACTATCCAAACACAGGTGAGCAAACTTAAAAGCTGTTAAGAAAATATTCTCTGCTTTGAATTCTAAAACTATACCTGAATCGCTTAACTTGCAAAAATGGCTTTCAACCACATATAAATAGACAGTCGTATGTGTAACTATAGTATTAAATAGTCCCCACAATGGTTTGCATTTTGCATAGTAAATGCATCTGCAATCTAGGATGCTTTTTTATGCCCTGGAATTTTCTCTCTGTAGAGTCGCTTTGCTCCGCATGAGTGGCAAAGCCAGCAATCCTGTCCTTCCTTAGAGCAGGGATGAGCAAGACAGTTAACGTGAGTCTGGTCACCAGAATGTGCTGTAATGTGAACAGATGAAAAGTAGCGAGTCCAATACTGTGATGACCTTGTCCATGGCATCACCATCCCCAAAGGCGGGTGGCAGAGCCTTATGCTTACATGGGACTAGAATCTTCCTCTATTAGCTGTGTGACTATGAACAAATTATTTAAGCTCCTTAACTCTAGTTTCCACATCTGTAAAAATTGGGATAATAGCACTTGCCAAGGCTGCTGCACTCAGTTGCACAGGCTGGCACAGCGCCGAAGGATGCCGCCAGGTAACCCTGGCGCTCAGGTGCCAGGCGCTGCTCTAGGGACCGCCTATATTGTCATTCAACCGTCCTCGCCATCTGCGAAGTAAGGATCACTGTTGGTTCCAGCTCAGAGGTGCGGGAACCGAGGGATAGGGATGTTAGTGTTTAAGGACTTTCTATATTCGGTCTGAAGAATCATTAATCCGTGGCAGAAGATTGCTTGCCCGATTTATTTTATTTTATCTGTTTTTTGAAAATAACCTTCAACAACTGAAGGAAGTGCAAAATCAGATTTCATATTTTAATAGCATAGATGCTTCTCAAATTGGACGTTGTTCCACGTGTTGGGATGACATTATTCTAATGAACTATTTTGATGTAGGGGAAGCTCTCTTGTGAGCAATCAGAGATGAAGAATTTAAAAGATGTGGTTTAAAGCGCTTCATTAGGTTGGAGTGCTTGACCGGAGCACTTGGTTAGACTACAGGACTTGGTTAGATTCAAGTGCTTCATTAGATCAAAGCGCTTCCTTAATTAAAGTGCTTGACCATTGGTCTGGTTGTCCCAGGGCTGCACCTTGAAGTGTTAAAACACATTAGATGTTTGTTCTCAGCATAAGTTGTACATTTGGGTTATACCTAAATTCAGTTACTGTACAGGTGGGCTAGGAAAGGCGTGGTTCTTTGATGGGAATAAACCACATAGCTACTTGAACCGAGGTCTTCAAAGTGTCGGAAAGCATTGCGCCACTTGAGCCGGGTTGCTCCAGCGCTCCTAAGGTGCAGGCACTGTAGATGTCGAGCTCCTGTAAAAGCTGTGCTGGAGGGAATCCAGAGGAGCGCACGAAGCCAATCCACTACGATAAGAATATATCTGTGGCTCACCCCTCTCTTAATCATTCCTTAAGAATAATGTTGCATTTATTATAAAATATAATCCTAGCTCAACCTAGTATAGCACCATTGTTTCATAATAGATTTCAATAATGCACGTGCATTTCCCTACATTTCATGCTGCCCAATTCTGAATAATCATGTCCTTTAGTGGTTTAATGGATATCATATAAGTAGAGTTTGAAAGAAATTGTTTTTAAATTTATCAAAATATCCTACACACTAGGGGAACATTCTCTATTGCACCTCTCAGTCGTTTGTTTTTTGTGCTTGAAATGCAAGGAGTCCTTTATTTTCCCGGGCAATCCATTTAATTATTGAACAGTATTATGCTTTTCTTTTTCTAATTCTAAAGTGGGAAAAGGCAGCACCCTTCCTCCATCCAAAGTCTATAATCCCTCAGGAGAAAAAGTTATGTAGTCTCTGATTCAGCATTTCCAGCGATGTTTTTCAAATCACCCTTATTCATTCAGGTTTGATGCCATGGGCGCTGTTTCTTACGCTGGATTGGATACCAATCCCACCCATTGCTCCATTCTCTATGTCTCTAAGGATACGCAGTGAAGGTCTTGTCATCCCCCTGCCACGTGACAGCACTCCAGTTACTTTAAGATGACTATCATGCCCCACTGCCTCCAGGGCTTCTGTTTTTCCAAGGCGCGCATATCATCAGGTTCCCGAGCATTCCTCCATGCCCACGCCTTCTTGCTTTGAGGAGTCTTCTGTCTGTAGAACTTGGGGGGATCATGTCTTCACCCCTGATGGGCTTCCAAAGTTGTAAGTGCCAATCCTGAGTTATTCAGGACCCTAGACTTCATGCAGCAGTAGGAAGCAAAATCGACAACTTCAGTCTCTTTTCTGCCAGCCAAGAATATATCAGGGACCCACTGATATTGGTCAGGTAATTGGGTGAACCTTGTTTTCTGCCTAAAGACACCAGGAAGTTTTAATGTTGCTAAATGCTATAGTTACTCTCAGGAAGCCCGTTTATGACTGAGGCAACTGACAAAGTAACAATAAGGTGAAAAAAATGCATTTGTATGTAATTATGACTTTGGGTGTCATCGTAAGAAGGGAGAAAAGGGCAAAAGCATTGAAAGCAGTGATGTAAACAAGAAAAAAAGACACACTCTGCTGGCTGGAGTATATCACACAGGAGCAAGAGACATACCGCCAAGGAGAAGATTGGGAGATGGGACTTCAATAGCATGAAAAACATCATTACAAGAAAAAATTCATAGAGAAATATAAAGGAGAAGCCACAATTTGGATAAAATTATTTTTAACCTGTGCAAACTATGTAAGACCAGCAGCCGGCAAGTATAACTTATATAACACATAACTTATAATAAATCAGTAAGAATAATTTAAAATAACCAAAATGAGAAACAAGCAAAGATTTTGCATTCATGGGGAGGAAATTTAAATGGCCAAGAAGATACTAAACTTCACTCCTGAAAAGCACCATAATATGTAATAAATTAAAATTACATCTATAAGATTTGCAACAAATATGTTAATATAAGTAGGTAAACAGTAACTCTCATTCATTGCTGGTATGAATCTAAATTAGTGCACCAACTCTGAGAGTAATCTTACAATATCAAAGTTGTTTGAATAAGGGAAATTATAAACAATCTAAGCGTTTATTGAGAATGAATGAGAATATGTATTTGATGTAATCACACAGCTGTATATACTACAATATTTCAAATTGATGGACTAAATTTACTTGTGTCAATGTCACTAAATCTGAAAAATAATGTTGAGTAAAAATATGTATTTAAATCTTAAAATACACATGTAACTTTGGGGGAAAATTAGTAAATCATTGAGAGAAAGATGCATATGAAAATCCAGATGGGATTATTTTAGGAGAGAGGCAAGTGATTAGTGTCGGAAGAGCTATTCAAAGAGTGCTTCTTATGTATCTGAATTTATTTTATGTCTTTAAAAGTGTATCTGAAGAAAATATTGTTAATTGTTTAAATTTATTTAGGCTGGTTGATAGTTTCTATAATTGGTTTAAAACTTGTATACATTTTTAATAAATTATTCTCATATTTCCCATATGTTTGAATATTTTATAACATAAAATAACACAAAATAAGATAATCACCAAAATCAGTATATGAATTAAACCTCTAAAGACAATATTTATATTGTGAAGATAAAAGAGATCTTTACTTACTTAATATAGTTTAACATTATTAGAATTTCTGCAGTGAGAGAGTTTTCATACATTTAATTTCATGAGTAAAATATTAAACCATACAAATATAAAATAAATTTATATAAATAAAAAATAAAATAAATATATAATGATATATGTGTATGCCTGAAGCCTACACTCAAAAACATAGAAACTGGATGGTCATCCATGAATAATGTGTATGTAGAAAATGCTAAAACATGACTTCCTGGTCATCATATTTACACGATAGTTTTAAAAAGTCTATTTGCCTTTCTTTACAATTCCTATTATGTCACTTTTAAGTTGTGACACTCACTCCTAAAAATAACATTTCAAAAAAATTAAAATA
The DNA here is from genome assembly GCF_054644295.1 of Miniopterus natalensis. Lineage (NCBI taxonomy): Eukaryota > Metazoa > Chordata > Mammalia > Chiroptera > Miniopteridae > Miniopterus > Miniopterus natalensis. Next base: position 19,255,288 of record NC_142093.1, on the reverse strand, counting down.
AAATAACATTTCAAGTTGAGTGTAGCCAACCTAAATTAAAACATTTTCTCTCTCCAATATATACTTTACAAACATAACCTAAGATTATATTACTGTTGTTGTACCTTCGCCCCACAGTTGTCCCATGTTGTGCTTATATTCGGTGAAATGACCTGATTCGTTTTCATGGGCGGTATCGGTAAGCCATGGGCTCAGCCTGCGGCAGTCTGTAGATTCACCATCTTCCTTAACCCTCACGGCGTGGTGTGCCCACCCTCACTGTACAAATCAATGCCCCTTAGCCTCCACTAATGGAAAGGTTCCAGCGACCTTATAGAGCAGAACCATTGATTAAACAGAGCATGTTTTATTTAGGAATGAAAACATAGCTCTCGAGAATCCTATACTATGTCTATAACAATATAGTAAAGTGACACTACCTAATTAAAGTCACACATTACCTTTGACTCAAAACTGGTAAGTATAAATATAAATTAAATTGTAGCACATTGTGACAAAGCAGTAGGTTGAATAAATTATTTAAGAGATATAAAACATGATAGGCCGGTCCATAGGCTGCAATAAAAGAAATTATTCTGATTTATCTTTGTCTCCAGTGAAACAATTTAAAAACCTCCCTTTATTTATTCTTATTAAAACTCACTTCAGAGATAAATTGATACAGGAAAACATTTGTTTTATAAAAAGCACAGTAGTGATATCCTATGCCTGAGCAGCTCCGCAGGCAGAGCCAGAACTTAGCACAGGTCTCTTGACTCCAAGGTGATAATTGCTTTGCATTGACTGCTCTGAACATGTCGGGTGGATGGGTTACAACACACACACCACACACACACACACACACACACACACACACACACACACACACGGTGACTTGAGAGAGATTAAGCCACTGAGAAGCAGCCAGCTGCCTTATGGAAACCAGCATCTGTGTCTAGAAGGGCCACAGCCCCCAGAGAATGTGTACACGGTCCTCTGTTTCTCTTGTGAATCTGCAGTGTGTACATTTATCAAGAAAGAAGAAAGAGGGTATTGCTTGTGAGGAACAGAAGACCTAGCTCTACTGGGGATACAGAACTTCTGACAAAGAGCCCCGGCCGGCGTGGCTCAGTTAGCCGGGCATCATGCCCTGAGCCGAAAGGTTGCCAGTTTGACTCCTGGTCAGGGCACATGCCCAGGGTGCGGGCTTGGTCCTCGGCAGGGGTGTGCAGGAGGCAGCCGATCAGTGTCTTGCTCTCACATCAGTTTTTTTCCTGTCACCTTCTTCACTGTTCAGTTTTCACACCCATCAGAGTAAGTGGGAATACGGGGGTGCGGAGGATCTTAGCCAGAGTTTCCCACACAAGTAAAGCGATGCTCAAGGTGCTGCAGCAAGGCCTCTACCTTATGTGGAACAGGAGATGCCAGATGTTCAAGCCGGGTTCAGAAAAGAAAGAAGCTCTTGAGATCTTAATTGCAGACATTTGCCGGATGCTCGAGCGCTCCAAAGAATTTCGGGTTAGTGTGTGTTTTACAGACACAGGAAGCCTTTGGCCGCGTGGATCATGGGGAGCTACGGTTGTTCTGCAGGAAACGGACGCGCCTCAGCACTTGATTGTCCTGATGGGTAACCTGCACCGTGGACAGGAGGCCACCGTCAGGACAGGACATAAACAGAAAGGTTTCCTGTAGGCAAAGTTGTCAGACAAGGGTGCATTTTATCTCTTTCATCTCTCTGTATATTTGTACTTTCATGAAATGGAGTCTGTCCTGCTAACCCTAGAAATGGATATAAAATTACTGAACTCTCCCTCACACCCCATGCAGAATGCTGGCTGGCCCTCCTAAGAAAGGTTTCACACGAGTGGGAACACGATTTTCAGATTTGTGCCCTGACCCTCACTTATCGCTTAGGAAGTATTTTGAAGAATCCACCACTTTTAACTCTTTAAACATTCCTTAGAGGAATCCCTATAGAATCATGAAGAACTGCTACATACTTGGAAAAAGAAATAAAAAGAAATGGGTTTTTGTCTGTTTCTGAACATATGTAGAAAAAGCACTTGAAGAAGAAGAAAGAAGTTTATACTGAAAGTACAGACTCTGAGGAGAGCCACTTTGAGAAGGCTTTTCAGTTAGCACAAGGGACTATATACAAATCAGGAGAAAAGAGTGGGCGGCAAAGAATACACTGCTGAGGTTGAAGAAGTTACAAGAAAGCCTGAGCGAGAGGGAGCGGGCTTAGGAGAAAGGCACAGTTTCGGAGCAAGGTCCTTGGAGCAGAGTCTGTTGTTTCTGCTTGACCAGCCTGGCTTCCTACACCCCACGTGGATTTATTTGGGGGCCGCCAGTCATAATGTCATCCCCCTGGCTGCAGTAAGTTTCTAGCAAAGCCTGAGACTCCTGAGTGCCTCCTACAATCTTTTATATGGAAGCGGGCGAGAGACGTTCTCTCTTTCTTTGGAGATGACAAACGTTGAATTTTATAAGCCGGGAGCTATCAGCAGGCACACTCCTCCCTCTTCATTTCTCATCCTGGCACCAGGAGAGAAAATGGCCAACACGCAGACAGATCAACAAAGGTCTGAAAGGGAAAGCCTTCCGGTGGCATCATTCAAAGCCCTAGAATCATCGGTGCCAATCCTTGGGCTTCAGAGTAATGGGAATAATTTTTTTCCCCTGAAACTGGTATGAGTTCAGGTTCTGTTGGTGGCATACAGAAACCCTAACACAGCTGTCTTTTAGGTTGAAAGGCTAAGTTATCCAAGAACTTACATGCATATATGCATAACCCATGGACACAGACAATAGTGTGGTGAAGGCCTGGAGGGTGGGGATAGGTGGAGGGGGCCAATGGGGGAAAAAGGGGGACAAATGTAATACTTTCAACAATAAAGATAAGTTTTTAAAAAAGAAAAGGCTAAGTTATCTACAGATCTATATTGCATTATTCTTTTTAAAAATGTAATTGTAAGGGAAAAATAATTGACAGCATTACATTTCTATAACATCTTTTTTTAAAAAATATGTTTTTCTTGATTTCAGAGAGGATGGGAGAGGAAGAGGGAGAGGGAGAGGGAGAGGGAGAGGGAGAGGGAGAGGGAGAGGGAGAGGGAGAGGGAGAGATAGAAACATCAGTGATGAGAGAGTCATTGATTGGGCTGCCTCCTCCATGCCCCTCATTGGGGTTCGAACCCTCAACCCGGGCATGTGCCCTGACTGGGAATCAAACCATGATCTCCTGGACCATAGGTTGATGCTCAATTGCTGAGTCATGCTGGCTGGGCTATAACATCATCTTTAATGTGTGGAAGGAGCTCAGGTCCAGGCATAGATATCAATAATTCTATATTTTCTTTAATTATAAAGATTTCATGAAATACTATTTGTATAACATTTAACCATGAAAAACAGTTAAACAATAATTAAAATCTGGTTTATTGCCACAATAATTGCTTAACAATTTTACAAAAGAAATTTCATTGAAAACAAGGAAATAAAAATATACGGTCTATAACCCAGTAACCTTGGATTATTTATTGAGGCAACGTACAGTGACAAGTCCCAAATTGAAATGACTGGGACATAGGTCCTGAAATGGCATGATTGATGGCACATTTAGATGGTAACCTGCGACAAGAAAGCTATCTGGATGCAACATATGGATTTTGTCTAGCTCTAGGTTATTTTGTAGCAGAAAATATATTTGTAATTTATCAAACCATGTTCTCCTGTTCCTCGGCCCTTTCACTACCTATAATTTAGAGTGTGGTTGGGTGTTGGCACTGCCAGCAGGGGGATGGCACAGAAGTAGGCAAGGAAGCTGGAGGAAAATGATCATTATCGTTAAAATGAGGCTAGAGTTGTAGGTTTCTACAGTTTTCCATGATCTTTTCTTAAGGAGTCCTTTAAAAAACTAGACAAATGTTATACTCTTTATCCCAAATATTAAACAGGATTATAGAAAAGTTGTTTTTATCTCCAACTTCACTTTTCAGGTTTGAATAAAGAGCTTTTTAAAGGACAAAGTGTTTCTATAAACACCTTGAAAGATCATTTTCTTTCGATTATATTAGAACATTTATCAACATAAAACTAATAATTCCTTCCAGCAACAAAGAGGATTTATAACAACCTTTAAAAATAATTTTATTCGTGATGGGTTTTAGTCAAAGCAAAGCATTGTAAAATATTGATTCTCTGGGTGTAACAATTCAGAATTTCATTATATGAGGGGAAATATAATTTATTTTAAATTAAAATAGATACTCAGCTCAAAGGTTCATATATTTTTAGTTGTGGACTCAAAGTGCTTTTGTTTTAAGTTAGCTATTTAGATTATTTTCCTTTTATTATTTTCACTGCATTTAAATATTTTTGATAGGATAGCCTGCTGTAATAGATGATTCTGTATATATGCAAGAAGTTAACTATTATAAATACATGTAATTATTTCTGAAAAGTATTTTTTAATCCAAGCAAATATTTTAGTTGATAAGTGTATAAAGTAAGTAAAAGTACATTATCTAAAGTAATTTAGATGCATTTCTTTTCATGATGCATTGAATTTTGGTCAAGGAAGTGATTTTTAACCTCACTGAGCCACTGATAACCCTGATAAAATTTGTATATCTGTTGCCAGAAAAATGCACACATATATCCCACATATATACCATTTATTGGGGGTACATGACGGTTGACTTAGACAGTAGATTTAGAACATATTTTAAAGTCAAATCTGTTTTTAATGTTAATTGTAAAATGTAATCACCACCATCCTTATTTGATAGTTTGTATAGATAGATTCAAAAACTGAAACAACTTTTTCTAAATGATTGAAGGGTTGATTATTGATTTTATCTATTTTCTGGAAAACAAGGTCACTATTCTCATTAAATTATTATTTGTTTTAAAAAATATAATTATTTTTACAAAATATGGTTTCAGTATAAATATACAATGGCTCCTTTATGGTTGTCTTTAATGACTTAATAAAGATATTAAATATGTCTCAGTTTTAATTCCTAATAATATGAATAAATAAAATCCATATAAACTAAATAACTTTGGTGTCATCCATGTAAAGGAGTCTTGAAACTAAAAAGATTAGGAACTGCCACTGTATAGATTGATTTGCAATGTATTTTTCATTACTTTACCATCTATCCAGAACATTTATCTATGTCGTGTCAATATATTCATATCTGCAATTTTATTTCTAAATGGCTGAATAATATCCCATTGTTTAAATGTTCCAAATTTATATAACCTAAATGTAAAAGGACTAATTTTTTAACAGAGAAGATAACACAGATTATGTTAGTTTATGTTTTCTTTGGGAAGAGAGGAGAGCTTGCTTAAATTATAAGAATACATTTTTCAATGGAGCCCACAACTGACTGTGTTTAGTTTGTTTTGTTTTGTTTGAGGTTTTGTCACCATGGCAATTCCCTAAACAAACTTGATAACCATGAAATTACCCCAGGAAAATGAAAAGCCAGTCCTTAATTAGGCATTGTCTTATCAGCTTTAACAGAGCTCATATAGTAATAACGGCCATGGGGAAAGAAACCAATGGGAAATACCAAACATAATTGTCCCGAAATCCGTGAGTACCTAATTACTGTACATTTAATCGGTAACAAAGAGAGTTACCTTATGTTTCACTAAGCTCATAAGATCAATGTCAACCAAGTAAATACAAATTACCATTTAGTTATGAGCATTATTCAGGGATGCTGCATTTAATCTTGAACTCTGTAAGTTTTCTGAGTTCTATCTATTTTTGTATTTTAAGGAGAGGCTGAAATATTAAGCCCAGTATGTTATCCAGATTTTCAGAGGTCAGCTCATGCTCAGGGTATCAGGGTCTCAATGTCAGTAAACAACACAATAAAAACTCAGTATTATGGAGGAAAAACATCATAAATAATTTAAGTTTTGACTTGACTTTATTATAAAAAGAAAATCTTTGTTATGTTTATATTAGCTTGCTATTGCTGCTCTAAAAGGTTACCACAAACATTGTGGCTTCACACAATACAAAGTTATTCTCTTACAGTTCTGGAGTTCAGGATTCTAAGATTATGTTCGATGTTAGAACGGTTGTGCTCCTTCTGGGGACTTCAAGAGAGAGTTACTTCCTTGCCTCTCCTGGTTTCTGGAGACCACGTGCATGACTTGGCTAGTGGCCCCTTCCTCTGTCTCCAAATGCATTCTTCCAACCCCTGATTCCAGTGTTGTCTCCTGTTTCTAATTCTGACCCTTTTGTTTTCTTCTTACAAGGGTTTGTGACTTCATTGTGTCCCCCTGGATAATACAGACTAATCTCCTCATTGGAAGATCCTCAGCTTAATCATATCTGCAGTGTCCCTTTTCCCATGTAAGATAACACACTCACTAGTTCTAAGGTTTAACATGTGGATTCTTTTTTGATGGGATGCATTATTCTGTCAACCACAATGTTTCACGCTAAACAGATCATTTTTACTTAGAAAGATTCTTGGTAATTATACTTATAAATCTCAGTGCCTACTTAAAGTATCTACTATGAAATATATTAAATAGATTTCCCAAAGTGTTTATGACTTGAAACAATTATATGTATTTATCTTAATCGCTATAAAATGTGATAGCAAATCGGGAATATCAGTTGATTTGCCAGAATACACCTAAGGTGTCTGCAGCAAACCGTGCTTTCAAGTTTCAGTGGCCTATTTTGTTGACAGTTTCATGCATTCTTCAGGTATTATCGAGGATTAGTAGTCCTGGAAAAATCACCATATTAAAAAGAATGATATAAGATACTCTTTTCAGCAAAGAAAGGTACAGTCTTTGGGGTGGGGGAGTTATCTATGTTTGGACATGCGTATACAAATAAATATCATAAGTCATTATACAACAAAAAAAACTAAAAAAGAAGTATCTACTAAGAGAAGAACAAGCAGTGCAAGTAGTGCAAAGTGAAAGTTTAAAGAAAAGAGAAGTCTGTTGATGAGAAGTGCATGTGAAGGCGCTGCGGCCCAGAGAGGGTACTCTAGGAGCGGGGCACGGACCGGCCCATCTGGCTGGCCTGGGAACCGGCCGAAGACATCCCAGGTGCAGGGAGGAGCAGCAACATTCAAAGGGGACAGAGAAATACAGTTAAAACACTAAGTTTTGACTTAACTGGAAAATGTCTTGAGTGACAGATACAGATTTTGTATATTACTATTTAGATAAACAATAAAGATAGGCATAAAGATGAAAGAAACCTAAGGTACAACAAAGAGGTATAAACAAGAAGCTTGACCTTTTGAATTTTGCTAGCGGGGTGAGTGTGACCATGGCCCCTGCCCTTTCTCAGTCTCAATATTTCAAATGAAAATAATAGCTATCACAATAGCTATCCTATTCTTATAGTGTTTGGAGGATTACCTGAGGTCCCACATGCTAGAATTTTTTATAATTTCAAAGTAGCATAAAATTAAAGGTGTTATTAAAGTAGTAAGTAGAAGATTAATGCCCTGATATGAGCAAACCTTTATTTACTCCAATAACTGTTGGCAGAAATGCATCTTAGTTTAGAGCAATCCCCTTTTAGCCCTAAGGAGAATGTGAACAAGTACATAAAAAGGAGAAAGGGGGGAGAGAGGAGAGACAGGGAGCTCATTCGTTTCCTTTCCTCCTTATGGAGCTACGAAACAGTAGATTGTTTCATCCCTAAGATTAAGAAAACAGTCAAATAAACAAAAACAGGATAAAAATAGATATGCTAATGAACCAGACTTTTACACTGAGTCCTGTTTATTTGATTCAGACCTCCTGAATCTGGTACATTCATTCAAAACTATTTTAACAGCAAATATATGTTTTTAATACATTCTGTTTGGTATTGTCTCTTCTATCCTCTATTAAAAAGAGTAATAAAGAACAGACTCTGTTATATGCAGATATCAATGGATATGTTTTACATTCCTCCAGCTTCAAGAGGTGCTTGGAGTTCATGCCTACCAGAAAAAAAAAGGAAATTTATAGTGTTCTTGTGGGAACACTTGAGTGGAAATGTTCCTTCATTAAGAAAAGGAATGTGATCAGCACATTGGAATGTAAATTTCTTAGGCACATGGGTTTCCTTCGAGTATTTTAATAGAGCTTGACTTCATGGTTCCCTTAGTTTAAGAATTTGTTGGGCATCAACACAATTCCAGTCATTTCCAATAAGCCCATAAACAGATAAGAAAATATTAACAAAGTACAAGAGATTGTGTTTAGTTTAGATTTTTGAAACAACCTAAAATATAACAGTATTAAACTAGACACAAGTTAAACTTCTGAGTGATAAAAAGGGCCTTTAAGACTGTTTTACTTGTGCCCTCCTGCCCAGACCACGGTCGGTCTTGTCCACCACTAGAGCCACACACATATGTCATAGCCCACTGTGTGGACAGCATTATATCCTTCTGGAACGTTAGGAAACTGTTTGTTTGTCTTAGAAAAAAAGTGAACTGAGTATTTTCCATGGTTATTTTCAAAGACATTTGTCAACCTTGATTCTGGTTCTGGATCTGATGCCCTCTAGTTGTTTGACTCTCTATGAGATGAGACACATTACTGGGCACATCAGACATGATAAGGCAATTGAAAGTAATTTGAAAACTATCTAATTAGCAGTGTAAGTTGTTCCCATTTGTAATGGTGTTTGTAATAGCATAGTTTAGCAATGCATTTCATCTTCTCCGCACAAGGGGGGGGGGTTGCAGGGAGAGAGAGCCCCTCCTCAGTAGTTCTTTAAAAAAGTTTTCTTTTCATTGGATTTTAAAAGTCAGGACGTGGAAGGAGGGTTCAAGACCCTCAGCCACCTCATCCAAAAAAGGAATGCATAAAAGTTATTAGAAATTGTCAAGAGAGTTAAGATAAATATGAAATAGCATGACAAGGTAAAATAATGCTGTACATAAAATGCACTGTTATTAAACACACAAAATTTTTGTGAAAATCTTCATTACAGGCTGATTTGACATAACAGGTTAGCCACTACACATTCTACAAAGCATAATTTAAAAAAGTATTTGCCTAGAAGGATCTATTTGCTAACCCTTGGGATCTCTTCCCCTTAGGGCTAGCAGAACAGTTGCAAACTAGAAAAAGGACTTATCTGAGGAGCCCTTGTACCTAAGTTAGCAGGGCAGGAAATCTGTACCCATTCGTCCCTGAGAGTCTCTGTCCTAATAAGTGACCCAAAAGGCCATCCTTATGCCTTAATATCTGTTCCTTACAAATGCTAACACTACTAGTGGGATTAATATTTGAGTTGGGGCAGAATGTTATTTCTGTGAAAATACTTCTTCATAATGGTAACTTCCATTTGTTGAGCACAGTACATTCTCCTAGCTCCTTTCCATGTGCTCATCCGTTTCCCCCTTCCCTCCTTTTCCCAGTTAACATCTACACACTCACTTGTTAATTATTGGTTCTGTTCCCTTTGGCATTCAAAAAACACCATTTACTGAGAATGATGAGAAAAGTGGTCCACCTGGGTCCTCACTAGAATTCCCATTGCTCAGGGCAGAGCTCCGAGTCCCCTGGCTATGCCAGCACCTCTGATGACAGATATCATGGGTCCCTATGTCTCCTCCACAGCACGCTCTCAACTCAGCTAGATGCCTTGCCTAACTAGACACAAGCTCTCAGAGCTGGGACATGTCTACCAAATTCTCAGTGCCTTGTGCGGTGCCCTACAGAGTTTATGTGCTCAGTAAATAGCTGCTGAATAAATCTGTACAGACACTTCCCCTATAACACTGTATTGAATTAAAAAAAAATAATTCTGTGAGGCAGATGGGGTGATGTCCATCTTAAGCATGGAGAAGCAGAAGAAAGCAAGCATATAAATTGCTCACGATTACATAACAAGTGTCGTGAAGAGAGTGTATTTCACTGCAGCAGGCCTGACTCCAAGCCCTAGGTTTTATTTTCTTGTTTTTGTTTCACTGTGGGAATGGTTCCTTTGCATCAGGGCTGGGAATTTAAAATAAATTATAATAAATTAATCCTTGCTTTACATACAGTTTATAAAAGCTCAAGGTATACAAAAAGTGGTATTGAGTTATATTAATAAATGTGAGGTTTCTCTAACAACACATGGATAAGTTATAGCTACTAAGCACAGGGCTCTCCGTTTTCTTTTGTTTGTTTTTATTGAATCCTCTTTACCTTTTATATTCAGTATTTAGCAGTAAATGGTGATTAGGTTTCATCGATAAGGTTAACATTCTCACTGGCTTTTTGAACCTTGGACCTAAGTTCTGTATTGTCCAAACAGTCAGCCAATGAGCAGAGTTTCTTTAGTTTATCTTCCTAAACAAAAGCAACCTAAAGGTTTGAGGTGAGTAATCACCTAAGGACAGGTACTATTTTATTTGCATCTTACATGTAGGGGGACAATGAAGCCTGGAGAGACTCTATGACTGGCCCAAGCTGAAACCACTATTAAGTGGTAGGGCAAGATTTATCTGACATCAGAATCTGACTTTTTAACAATACCCAGCATTATCTCTTGCTAGACCTCTGTAAGCGTTCAAGGTCAAGAAGCTTTATCTTTAAAAGCCACCAGAATTTTGTTACTTCATTAGAAATTATGTGTGCTTGTTATATAAAAGCAATTGCTTATTTCTCCTCAAATCTTAGAGTTAAAATCGTTGACTCAAGGAGGCGTGACGCATTTGAGTCTCTGCTTTCTCCCCACCAGGCCCAGTTTGAAGGGTACGGGTTTAAGGGCCTTGTGGATATGATTTGGCTCAGCAGAGGTTTGAACTGGAGCTAGACACAAAGAATGGAGAAGGCATAACAGACAGAGGGCCGAGGATCGGGGTGCTCTCCTAGCAGCACATTCACGTGCATCACTCACTGTGAGACTCTCCCCACCTGCTCTCTACTGGGTGGGGGAAGGGGGGAGAAAAGCACAACCAAAGGAGAATGAATGAATGAATGAATGAATGAGTGAATGAGTGAATGAATGGGAACCTTCAGGAGTGCCTGCTTGTCACCTGTTCCTGAGCCAAGACCATAAATAAAGCACTGCCTTCCCTTCCCTCCAAGTCACCCATCTCACACTATTTTCTACTTGCTTTGGTTGGACGGTATATTGCTCACTCCACACATTAGATTTATGATTCAGAACTAGGTGATGCATGAAGAAAATATTCTTTTGCCTGAAGTTTCTGTGGCAGCTTGAAAATTCACTGGGGAAAAGCATGACTTTCGTCCATCATTCACGGTGGTAAATTCAGCGGCATGTGCGGCTTAGGAAATAGAGAGTGAAAGGAGAGGGGGAACAGTTTGGTGACTGGAGACCATGCCAGGCAGACTCACAACTAGAGACGAGATCGCCACGATGGCTTTGTTTTGTTTTGTTTAAAGAATTTGGCTTTGAGGAGAGTGGCATTTTGCTGTTGCCATGAAATAAATTTCTTTGGGGAAAAAATCTCTGCTGGTGCACAGTTTCTCAAGGTGACCTGGTAGGCTCAGGATTTAAACTAGAAATGTCAACGGCAGAAATGAGTGGGAAGGAAAATAGTGCTGATGCCTTCTGAGAAGAGAGCTCAGGGATTTCAAAATAAAGTTGGGGCTTTAGATGCTTGGCACCATTTCTCCAAAGAAATTATGTTCAATTGCAGTTCAGACCTGAGCACTGTTCCACGGTGTGGCCGTGGGTTTTCAATTCTCTCCTCAATAGTAACAACCCAGTCAGATGAATTCCTCCCGTTCTGAGGCTGAGAAGGTGTCAGGACTTGTTAATGTTTCTGGAAGAAGAGAGGGAATTTTGCTTTTTGTCATGTGTGTTGGGTGAGGGTTAGAAATGTTAAAAATAACCTGTTGTTGGAATGAAAACAGCTGAAAACCAGTCTGTGAAAATGTTTGTAGCAGGCTGCTCGTGACATAAGATTCCCCATGACCTAGTTGCTTTGTAACCCCAGTAGCCTTCAAGCAGGGGCCTATTTTGATTCCCATTTTACAAATGAGAAAACATAGGCTTAAAAAGACATGGGTTTTTTTCTCTAAAAGTTCAAGAATTAAACCTACATTAGTTGGCCCCAGATCCTTAGTTCTTATGAAGCACTCACTGCCCAGCTATCCATTAAAGTTCTAATGTTCTTAATATTTTCATACTCAGCTAAACTTAGAAAAATTTATATTAAACAAACAAACAAAAAAGGTGTTTTGGGTTCTTTTTATTGCAAGACTCTTGCACTGTGAATTTCCATGAGCAGGGTATAATCTGTAGCATTTCTCACATTGGTATACTTAAAAAAATCTTAATTTTCTGTACATTTTCATCAAACAAATTTGGAAATTTGGGAAACAGTTTTGGGAAAAGACACAAGTGGTAGCTAAGTGTAACTATTAGTTTCTGTTATTGTCATAAACCGAACACATGGCAAAAGGATAATTTCAGCTACCCGAGAAGATAGGTAAGGAAAATGGATATTTGGTGACCCTTTAGACTCCCCATTTAAATTTACCAGGTGAATTCTTGAAGTTGCTTAGTGACTGACAAATAGGTTCAACACCCAGTTCTGCCATTTACCAGCTGTGGAAACTCAGATAAGTTACTATACTTCTGTGTGTTTCAGTTTCCTCATCTGTCAAATGGAGATAAAAATAGTATCAGCCTCATAGGAATGTTATGAGGATCACATGAGTGAAAAAGCATTTATGTGAGTGAAAAGCATCCTAAAGCATTTAGAGTAGTTGCTGATACAGAGTAACCTCCATGTAGGAGTTCAGTAAATAAACAATGGAAATCTGCCTTACTGATCTGTCATGTACTTAGATTTTTTTAATAAAAGCCAAAAATTCATCTAGAGGAATGTTTATTTAAATGAATTATAACACCATGATAAATAGCAATCAAATGTTTATAGGTTTGATAATAACTTCTTTAAAACTTTGCATACACTTCTGGATCTACACTATTCCAAGAACACAGGTTTGAAAGACAGAAGGACTGATTCTGAATCCTGTCATTTTCAAAGCTCAAGAAAATTACCTAAGCCTCACTGAGTTTTAGTTTTCTCACCTGTTCATCAGAAATGATTCTCCTAGTCGGCATGGCAAAGGGGTTGAGCATTGACCTATGATCCAGGAGATAGAGGTTCGATCCCCGGTCAGGGAACAGGCCCTGGTTGCAGGCTCCATCCCCAGGGGGTCGTGTGGGAGGCAGGCAATCAATGCCTCTCTCATCACTGATGTTTCTGTCTCTCTCCCTCTCCCTTCCTCTCTCTGGAATCAATGAAAATATATATATATTTTTAAAAGTAAAAAATAAAGAAGAAATGATTCATAGCTGTTACTTAGCCATGTTACTTAGTGCATTTCAGGTCATGCATGTAACAGACTCATAGGGGGCATTGGGTAAATTGTAGATGCTGTTCATTGTTCCTTGTTTATTGCTAACAAGATGGTGCTGTGGCCTTGAGTGCTATGGACTTGGCAATGCACTGGCCTTTTATAGCACTGATCTTACATACTTAGTAATAAAGTTCTTTTAAGGAAACTATGTGAACATCAACATAATTGTCAGTAAACTCATATTCTAAAAATATATGAAATTGGACACCAATTATAGACAAGAATATAAAGAAAAAATAATTGTGTGCCTTTTAATAAGTCCATCTCTAATTTAACTTTATTTTCCATTGTTATCTAGCTGGATCTAACATTTCTATGTTGCTTTTAATTTTTTCTTTATTTTCGCTTTTAGTGCAAGCCTTGGTAGCTTTGATCTGCTAACAACTAGTAAAGGTTTTAGCTGACTTATTGATATTTTAAAACAGCTGAACTAATTGGATTACTCAACTTTAAGAGTTGTCTATTTAAGCTAAGCAAATTCTAATTTAGGATGCCTTTGCCTTCTCTCTAGTTCCTACTTCATTTAAATTAAATTTTAACTCTCTGATAAGGACATAGTGCATTCTTAGCTCGCTTCAGATCCCATTATTGCATTCTGTATGTGATGAAGCAGGAGTTCTTTGCACTGCAGTGCCAGGTCTCACATCTCTCCACTGATGGCTCTGCTCTCAACTCTAGGGGATGAGATTCAGCATAAGTCTAGAGCAACAATTTTCAGCCTTTTTCATCTCATGACACACATAAACTAATCATTAAAATTCTGTGGTTGATCTGACCAAAAAAATAGGCATAATTTTAATTTAACCACTCTGGAAGGCTACTGTGTTGGCTGCTGTCATTTTTTTATTTGACAATCTAAGGGAAAAGAGATCAGTGCCCCTGACTAAATAGTCAGGTATCACGTTCTGAAAATTCTTCCACACCAGTGTGGCGTGGCACAGGGGTTGAAAATCACTGGTCTAGTCTTGTTAGGCAGATTGTTAGGTAGCTTGGGATATGCAAAAGGGCACTGGTCTGTGAGTTAGAAGACTGAGTTCTAGTTTTGCCAGGTCAGCGCTTGTCTCTCCCCTGTGATTCTTCCTCTGCCAGGAAGGGAGGCTGGGCTAAAGGACCCACAGGGTTTCTTGCAGTCAGATCTTTTTAACACCTCTTTTAATTTACTAACTAAACCCTCTCTTTCTTTGAAAGCTGCCCTGTTTTTAAGAAGGTGTTATGAAAATCTTTATATTATTTACTTTGCGTGAAAGACACTTTATTTTAACTGTAATAGCTAATTCCAAACACAAAGTGTGGGGAATTCTTTTAGATAATTATATAACATGAGAGTCTATTGTGTGCATCATTCAGTTGATCTATTTGCATCCTAGGAGACACCTTTGAGGCTCCATTCTCTCCTCTCCCATAATGTTGCCAATTATCCTCTCCCCCCCTTTCTTTGATATTTGCTTTAGTTGCAGAAACCAGCACCCCATATATACAAGCAGCTGGTAATAGATAATAGTATTAGAAAATCAATGAAATGCAATTATTAATAAGATCAAAAAAGGGGGAGGAAGTATTGTTGAGGAAAAATTATAACCAGAATGTTGATTGACTAAGACCTTTCAGCCTCTCAGCTTACTCTGAAATGAAAATTGTCTTAATTTTTTTATCTACTAGAAACTACTCTATACCTAAGTAGGCATAGTCCTCCAATTTATATTAACTCTTACATATTCAGTGAGAGGCTTAAGAATTAAAGGAGTACTTGGCTGCCTTTCCAGTTTTTACTTAATTGCAATATCACTTAATTTCAAAGTATTTAAACAGCATTGAATCATAACAAGAATATGCCTCCAACTTCCCTATATATCCTGTGCTTTAAATGAAGTTCAGTTTCTCCTGGATTCAATCTATTATACCCACATGTGATATGTAGAGTTCATTAAAATTAACTTCAGCTTGGAAATATTAAGACTCAAGTTCTGTACTTGAAATAATGGAGAAATAAAAAGGTCATATATTCTTGAATATATACATAAAGGTAAATCACACACCACATATAGCAGATACTATACATATTCAGATATATTTCACTGAAACAATATTGTAAACTTAAAATTGAAAATTCAAGGGTCACTTTTGACTCAATAACTTTTATAATTCAAGGACCTAAAGGAACTGTACATAAATCTTATAAGCTCAACAATAGAGAATCCTGTTCCCACTTCTTCAGAATGTCAGCAAACCAAAAGAACATCCCTGCTACAGAATGTTCACTTACACAATTATGTCATTTAGTATATGAAACGTACAAGGACATTCACGCCATTTAATCACTTTAAAAATATCACTCCCGTACCTTGAGGCCCCGGAGCTCCTTGAAAGTTCAGCCTCAGTCTGAGTTTCTTACCTATTCTTGTACTTTATAAAAGCTTTGTCATCTTAAAGCCTGTTTTATTTTACATACTGAAATGCAATCAAGTGTGTGGGTAAGAACAGAGAAATACTTTGATGGGAAACTGAAGTGAGAAAGATAGAAATGATATTTAAATTTTTTTTGAAAACAGAATAACAAAGAATATAAAATCTGTCAAGAAATCTATATAAAAACGTGTAGATTTAAACATGTTTAATAAATAAGTTTGTATACAGGATAAAAAAAGTTAAAGCTGGATATTTAAGAATAATCACATGGTTGATTCTTCTACATTGTGGCAACCGCTGGCTTGGTGCCCTCTCCCTTTTAAAGTAGATGTGCCCTTGTCGGGTTCCACTAGGTTATGTTAACATGGTGAAGTAGATGCTTATGTTTCAGTGATGAGATAGGTTGGCAAAAATAACTGATAGTTATTATTTATATGTGAAGTCTTAATTCACTAGCTTTGTTTTTCCTTGACATGCCAATTTAGAGAAACATTTTGTTCCCAAGATTGTTGTCACACCCTCCATCATCTGGCCTAAGTTGTTTTTTTTTAAATATATCTTTATTGATTTCAGAGAGAGGAAGAGAGAGGGAGAGAGAGAGAAACATCAATGATGAGTCACTGATCGGCTGCCTCCTGCCCGCTCCCTACTGGGGATCGAGCCCGCACCCTGGGCTTGTGCCCTGCCCGGGAATCGAACCTCAGTCTCCTGGATCCCAGGTCTATGCTCTACCACTGAGCCACGCCAGCTGGGCTGGCCTAAGATTTTTATCTTCCTGCCTCAGTCCCCTTGTATGTTGGGACTGTTCTTATATATTAGCTCACATATGGAGACTGTTTCTGACTCAGCACCTTTCTCAAGGAGCAGGCTCCCCCACAATTCATCAATTTTAACCATGCAGATCACACACCTTCGCACCAATCTGAAAAGAACCAAAGTTGCCCTAAAGCACTATTAATAAAGACACCTGGGATTAGTATTTCCTTCCAGACAGGATTCCCAGAGCACCTTTGCCATACATTCCATGTGATATAGATTTAGAATTTTCTCCCTGTGATGATTAAGAGACTTTATATTCCAAAATCAATTCTCCCATCACAGTGTGCCATTGTCCAATATAGATTCTGTTTAAACACACACACACACACACACACACACACACACACACACACACAATCTCTTTATTCACATTTCAAATGCTGCTTAAAGCTCCTGTTGATTTTGTGAAACATTTTTGAGATTGAAGTACTTCTACCAGTTATTTCCACCCATCTGTAAGGGAGTCTGTGTTAAATTTTCAGGTAAGGAATTGGCAGTTATGAGAAGCTATGTGGTTTTCCAGAACATCTTGGTAAATCAGAAACCTAACACAGATTGCCACTCCTTAATATGGCTCCTTATAGCTATATTTCTCCAGAGAGGAGATCTGTGGGACTATTTGGGACACATTGAAAGGAAGGAGAGATTGAATTTTAGCCAGAAACCGACTTGCTCTGGAGACATCAAGTTTTGTATAGCCCTTACTGATAACCTCTGCCAGTCCTCTCCACTTGACATGGCCTGGTTACTAAACAAAAATATCCCTCAGCCATCAAGCAGTTTGTTAGGCCTAGAACTCCATCCGTATACATATATATAAATGGATATATTGTTCCTGTGTTGTAGCAGAACTTTAATATATGTAGTTAGTATGTTTTTACTGACAAGATTTGATCGGTGGTATATCAGATCAAGTATATATTTTACTGACATTCAATTATGCCTTAGGGCCAGGAAACCTTATGAAAATAATTTCAGTACGTAGGTGGCAGAACAGACCTGGCTTCACTCCCAGTTCTGACATTTACTACTGCATAGCAGGGTTAATAATTTAAGTTTCTAGTTAAGTGGGGAGGGAAAAATATATCTGTTGTACTTCTATAGCTCACTGGAAATAGTAAATGAAATTGTAGCTATTCTAATAATAATGCCTCGCTCTTTCATTTTTGTTTCTTTTGGTTTTAAACAATGCCTATTCTGAAAATATATAGACAGTTTAAAATTGCACATCCTGTTAAGACTAATTATCTCACTCCTCTTCCTTCTTAAGATGGCATCTTGGAATATCAGAAGGCTATGGTTCCCGTGGCGTGGGGCTCACCATGGGGTTGTGGTTGGTGGTTGTCCCTGTTTCATGCTGGTCCCCGGGCTGCACTCCACTGGCTAAGTGGAGGCTGGTATCCTTGAGGTGGGGTTACTCTGTTCCTGTCAATAAGCATCCTACTAATGTACATTAATAGCTCTGTCCTCCTGACCTAGTCACAACTCTATAGCTCTCCCTTGCTGCTGACTCATTCCTGCTAAAGACTCAAGACCTCTGTATCTTCCTGAACCGTGACCAACTCATAGCTTAAAATTTTATCACTCTTAATTGCGACTATATCCCATAACGGATAAGAATTTTATGAGTATAGCCGCTTAGGGGATTTTTGAAACAGTTCTGCTCAGTCCCACATAAGTACTGACTCCATGAAATTTCCTTCCTACAAGCCATTGAAAAGCAACTTCATTCAAAAGGTATATTTTTAGTAAGGCTGATTGAAATCTTGAAACACACAGCACACAGAGGCTCATATCTGATGAAAGACCAAGGGGTGGTATGGAAGCTATTGTCTACATGTAGGCAGCTTGACTTGAATGGCAATGAGAGGAACACTAATAGGGTTCCAAGCTCATAAAGATATGGATTTGGTCTTCCCATGATAAGCCGCATCAGGTTTTCTTACTAATTAACTCAGCCAATGGTAATTCAGTCTGTGGGGACAGAGGGTTCTAGATCTTCATCTAGACTATTTTCTCATTTTATAACACTCCAGATTGGGGGGGGGGGGGTAATAACATATAGCCACTAGAGGACAGCAGAGAGCCAGGAGCAGATGCAGAGGGGGCTCCATACACTGACAAGTTTGAAGCAGCAGTTGATGTAGAAGAATCAGTAAATCGGAAAGGGCAAAAACAAGGTGTGAGCTTTACTATTGAAAGCTGGAGAAGAGGAAATGAAAATGACAGGTGAAGAATACTCTTTCACAAGTTTGTAATTTAAAAGAGAAATAAGATTCTGGAGGGGGTAATATTTTTAGAAGGAAGGAGAAAATTTATGAAACTTGGATTCAGTCATTGGTAAAAAACAGAAACAAACAAACCTCTTTGTGCTTGGAGTATGGGGGAGGAAAACATAATTTTTCCACTACCCTTTTAGGTTCCTGGCTGAGACACTGCCCCTCCCCAAGAAAATTAACAGGAGAAAAACTAAAAGAAGCTTAACAACAGGTGTACCTCTTATAGACATGGGAGATACTCTGGAAAACTGAGTAACTCCCCCAAATGGCCTAAACTACCACCTTAACTATCATCTCCAGCTAAAGACACAAGAAGATGTTGGTGGGTGGGGGAGCCAGTGATGGGAGGTTACCAGAAAAAGCAAGGTAAAGGAGGGGACGGTTGTTATGCAAATAGATATAAGCTATTGTCTTCTCCATGGACAAGTTTCTAGAGACTTAGCCACCCTTCTCTTCCTGGTTCAGAGAACCATTAACAAATGAAGATTTCCCTTATAAATGTAAATATCTCTTACAAAAGGGTAACTTCTGCTCAGTTTTCAGAGATTTTCCTATATCTGCTGCTTCTTAAAAACAGCCTAAAATAATTCTATGCCAAAAAGGCATATTTTGGAGTTGCAAATTCTGCCCTCCCTTTTGGGAGCCTTATATAACACATTTGAACCTTGTGCCGAAATCATCCCCATATAATTATCTTATAATTAAGAACTTGCAGTACTTTCGATAGCTAACTGGACAGAGTTCTGGCAGTTTCAGTTTATGGCCATGACAAAAATTTCATGTGCTAGTTATGTTTAGTGAGTTGGATGTAGCCCAAGTAAGAAATGTGTTCATAGAGTGCATTAGGTTCATTTCATTAGGCTGCTAGGAGAGCTTATAATAATGATATATTGCATTTATATACAAGTATTTTCATCACAGAACTCAAAGCACTATATCTTTCTTTGAAAGTTCTGCATACTTACTAACTCCTGCAATACCCTTGAGGAGAGAAGATGGCAGATACTGGTGTGTGTGTGTCTTTTTCTGGCAAAGGTAGCAAGAAGCAATGTGTGTTTATAGACACACAGCAGGACAGTACCTGATTAGCTTAACCTGGATTTATGAGACATAATTTATCAGTGTGCCCAGTGTCTGCAGCAAGCATGATAACATAGCCTGAAGAAATACCACATCTACTTAACACGTGGCAGGCTGTTGCGGGGAGATGGTGCGGGAATGATGTGTTTATGACTTCTATAATACACGTCTACACCATAGGAAAAATCTTATGGGGTCTATCTGTGTTAACCAAATAAAGAGAGTAAAAAACTGGAGTAATTAAGCAAGCACCTTAATATACCAATTTCCATGCATATCTTTTTGCTAGACTTCGTAAATAGATATAATGAAAGTCTGCTTTCAACAAAAAACTGGCATAAAATAAACATTTGGGACAAATTCTCATGGATGTTGTAAATCAAAATTAATTTTAAACTTTAATAAAGGATAAAAAGCATTTACTTGAGCAAAAAGGAACTGCAGCCTGGGAGATACAGATTCAGGTAGCAACCTGAATTGTGTTCCACTGAGACAAAACCACCTTTTAAAACGAAACTCCCCACCCAAGTTCTCAATTAGGTCTGATTTATGAAAATGAGGTATACAAATTGTGCAGTTCTGATTGGACAGGGAAGGTCTCAGTGCTTTGGCAGAAAGATGAAACCAGGGTTTCCTGCAGTAGTCGGCTCAGATAGCTTAAATAAGCAGGGCACATAGAAAGCTGAAGTTTAGTCTGAGGTTCTTCTCAGCATGCAGAGTATGTGAAGGCCCTGTCAGCAAATGGCCACTTGCCACTTATTATTTATGAAATTTGGGCCCTCGGTTGACCGTGGGGAGTGGATAAAGTCTTTCAGTTGTTAAATACACATTTAAAAATACATGTGTTGGTCTATTTCCAGGAGCCCAGAGGGAAAGGTAGAAAAAGACAATATAGTGATCAAACAGATTTGGCAACTCTTATTTTTCTCATCAGTCTAAATGTTTATGTTGGGAAATATATTAAACATATAGATTTTAGATTATGTCATAGATCTGAAAAAGAGAATCATATATAAAGGACTGAATTTCATACCCCCGGCAAACCAAGTAGGTATTTACTGTTAATTATTTTAGAGTTGCTTTGACAGCAAGAAAGTCTCGTTGTTTTCAGTAATCAACTGAAGCCAAGGTGTTTAAGAATTCCTTTTCCCAGGCAAAACTCATCAGGCTTTATTTTAAGTATTTTTTAAATCAAACTGTGTAGATCACTGAGGCTATAGTTAACTTTATCATAAAATCTATTTTAAATCCTGTGTATAGTAGTGTATTACAATATACAGTCTTCTCCCGGATAATTCATTAACTTTTCTCTTAAAATCGACATTCCAGACTTTGGCTATTTTGTCAGTATCATTTTAGATAAATCTATACATTATCTATTTCCATAGCAGAGACAATGACGGAAAAAAGAGATGGTGACCATTAACTATTAAACAAAACCAATGATTGTGAAATAAAGAAGAGTCTTCAAAGTCAAACTAAGCTATCCAAAAGAGAAATAAGGCGATTCTGTGTTAGAGAACTATTGTCTTATTATCACCATTGTCCTGACACTACCTCAGACAGGGGTAAAACAACCGCCCTTGTGTGTTTCAGTGTTTAAGGGTGCTCTTCAGGCTTTGATCTGATTTAATTATGGTTTCCCTAAAATATGAAACTGATTGTGCTGAAAGTTTAAATCACTCATTAAAAAATCAAATAATTAATATAAAACGTTGTTATTCAGAGTCCATGCTTCCAATTAAGCTTTCTTGGAAACATTTATAGCAAATTATATAAAATGTGGCCGTTGGACCAGTGATGATGACTATCATAATGGTCAAAATCACTGAGCAGCTTGGCAAATAGATCTGTGAACATCTCTTTAAAAAAAAGTGCATTAGAATTCTGACTATTGGCACAGTTTATTTGTTGACTAAATGAATAAACAAATGGCTGTATGCATATGCTTAAACCAGTTGCCATGCTGATTCTTTAAACAAAAAAGAGTTTAATTATTTCCTGGAAGCAAATTGTACTAGAACCAACCAAACAGCAAAAGTATTCATTTAGTTACATCTTTGCATTAGTAAAAAAACATTTGCATTTTATGGAAATAGAAGAAAAGTCATTTGTTTAGAGTAGAAAACCTATGTACTCTCTGTTAATGAGACATTTTGATTGAAATGTTTTTCAGCAGATTCATCTGAATTAATAACCATAATTTATTAAAATCTTCATAAATGTGAGAATTATAAACACAGAGTTATAATTTAGAGTGTCTGATAAAAACAGGCACTCTTACCTAAGAAATTAGTACTATAAATGAGAGACTACAAATGTGACCTGATTGATATGTATCTATCAACCTACTTTAACATTTTTCATATATGTATTTTTTAAAAGCACATTTGAAATGGTCAAAAATTCATCTAGTTGACCAAATTGTTGAATTATAAATTATTCTTTTTGTGTAATAATTACAAAATAAAATATTTAGCCACTGGCAGAGCATCACTGGTATGAAATACATCCCAGCTTAAATATTTTCAGTTATTATATATACATTTACAAAAATGCTTGTGTTTATTTATTCCCAGGAGCTCAGGGAAGGTAGAAAAGATACCAAAGTGATTGAAGAGATTTGGCAACTCTCATTCTTCCCATCAGTCTAAATGCTAAATTATCTTAAATTTTCTTCTTTCAAAAATCTCGTGGTAAACACTATGCCAGGTTCAAAACAACTCCTAGATTCTTCTGGGGAAAAAGCTAACAACAGGTATCTTGCAGATTCTGTCTCCGGGGTAGACTTCCTGCCTGTTATACCCAAGGATATAATCCAAAAATACGATCCTAGCCCTTTGCTCTTGCACAATCTTGATTAGACCTCACTTTGCAGGCAAAATGGTGGCCTGGAGTGACAGTAAATGCAATGAAATTAGGTGATCAGTTTGCAGGAGCATTTAAGTAACTTTTTTTCGTCGGTAATGGAAGATGCTGTCTCTGTTTTGAATGTTGAACTACTGATCGGAATAACCCTAATCAGTCTGACTCCTTGGACTTCAGTGTACATTTATATAAAGAGCAATATGGGAATGCCAAGGAAAATGTCCATCAGTCATCTGATTCAAAATGCCCTTTTCTAGCCTGAGAGATGTCATTCCACTTTAATTAGACAATTCAAATTATACCTTTCTTTTCTTTGAGCAACTTTGCTGCGTTATGTTCAGTGAACTTTGAAAAATAGTCATTGTGCTTCTTTCTATAACCAGAGTAAATTAAACTCACCATTTAAAAGAGAAATGGGGAAAGAAATTGAGTTCTCCAGTCCAATGATATATCTGGAGGCTCATATCCTACAAAAGAAATGTAAAGTCCTAGGATTTCTGAAAAGCCTATCTTCTTATAGAAAGCAGGGTTGTCAGTTGGTCTTAGACAATTTTACTATAAATCAGAACACCTATGCTCTGTTCTGAGCTCTGTCACTAAAGCCCCTGTATCTTTCACGCCTGGCCTGTTTCTCAGCTTGCTCACCTGTGATGGGCGGCTAAGCACACGTATCTTACTCGTCTTCAGTTCTTTTTTGTTTATTTTATATTAAAGTAATTTCAAACTTACAGAAAAAATGCAAAATAGTAAAAACAAAAAATATTCTCCCATATATCTTTACTCAGATTCACCGGTTTTTAACATCTTGCCACAATTGTTTTGTCAATCTCTCTTGCATATTTATGTGCATCTATATGATTTACATACATATAATATATAAATTATTTTATGCATCATTTGAGAATGTTACATTCATGATTTCCACTTACCTATTTACAATTCATTGTATATTTCCTAAGGTATAAACTTATTCTAATTTTATTAAAATCTACAGATTTTTAATACTGTTTTATTTTAACTACTATAAATCACACATGTAAAGTTGAAATATGAAATTTAAAGAACTACTAAAAGTGTAAATTGTTTTTCTTAAGAAACTAGCCCAAAAGTATTTTATAAAAAAGCTACATTTCAAAGGAAATTATGGAACTTTCTTTTCGGAGATTTGGAAACATCATACCTAGAATATACCTACATGAAAATCTACTGAGTCCCAATTCTTATTTTTATAAATGATAGAATTAGATGTACAATTACCAGTAGTCTAAAGAGAAAATAATTTGGACTACTCAATAGGGAACGTATTTCATGCATCAAAGCAAGTCAATTAAGCTTAAATTGATAAAATAAAGTAGCTTTTAGTCACATTGTGTAAATAATAGACTAAAATAGAAGATGCTCACTCCTGCATTGCTAAGATCTTTCTGCTTTATTGGCAACATGTTTTTATATACATTTAGTCACTTTAATGCATCAAACGTGTAGAGTATATTTAATACAGTATCCTTTTGAACAGAATATTGCCAATTGCACAGCATATTCATTTCAGGATAAGTCTTCAAAGAGCATCAAAAATTAGCTAATGAAGAGAGAGATTTGAATCTGCTGCTACTTCCCACCCACCAAAGAGAAAACAGGCCGCCGTGTTTGGGATGATGCTCGTTTGAACAGAAGTCACGCCCAGGCTGGGCTAACAGAGCAGGATCTCCAGAGACCAGTGAGCTGCTTTTGAGAAACTTCGAAACAGGCCTAACAGACCCACCTGAGCTGGGACAATAGCTGAGTTAGCTCTCGGGAGATCCATTACGGCAGAGAAAGGAAATGCATACATGCGCCTCTTTATTGCCTCCAGGAGGCCAAATTTTTCCGTAGCCTATTGTTTCCTTTTCAGTTGCCATAGCGAGTGATAGCATGAATTGTTAAGGTTCTCAGAGAAAAGTTTCTTTTGAAAAGAAACCTTGCTTTCCAAAGAACAGTGTTCTATACACAATGTGGTTCTCTGAGTCATTCGGGATTTTGATCATTGTGATTTCCTGCAGCATCCATGCAAAACTCTCTTAATAAAGGCTTTTTCAACACTCTCTGGCAGATTTAATATTTATTAAAAAATATATTTCAGAAGTTGTACGCCTAACTGTACCACCACAACAGTGTTTGCCCGTCCCCAAGGCCCATCCATCCTTAACATAATAATTAATTATAAATATGATTTAGCAATTCGGCAGGTGCTAGTTTCATGCCTAATAACCTGACAAAGGTATAATTTTATTATATAGCTATTCTTTCAGAATTTTTAATTATTTGATAGAACTCTAGTTTTTGTTTTGAAACACACACATATACATGGCCTGATAGTATTCTTTTTCTGTTATCCACTGTTAAAAAAAGGTACTAATGAGATTTTTGTACTAGATAATATGTGAATAATGTAACCTAAAAACTCTTTTATGGTAGAGACTTCTAGGCCTTTTCCCATGGAACTAGGCCTTCGATTTATTATTGGTAACTGGTCACTGAGAGTAAAGGCTATGATTCTTAGGCAACTTCTGAAGGTTGTGGTTATATAACTAACCTATAACACATAAGCTGAGAGATCCAATTTGGGGAATGTACCCTTGAAAGAAAAAAGTACCCTTTCTCCTTCCTTCAAGTCTTCTCTGGGAACATGCCTGTGTTAACTGAAGTACAATTTGGGACTCAAGGCCAAGGGCTATAATATAGAAATTATAGAGCAGAAAGTTGAAAACACCCCAAGTCCCAGGAAATATAAAATCTTAAGCTGCCTCCATCTGGACTTAGCTTTTCTTTATGTGAAATAGAAATAAACTTATATATGGCTTAACTAATTTTATTTTTAATATTTTTTATTTTGAGATAATCATAGATTCACATAGAGTTGTACAAATTAATATAGAGAAATCTCATAAACCCTCCAGCATTTTCCCTCAAAGGTGATATAATCATAATCAGGAAATTGAAATTTTATGATGGGTCTCTGTTGCAAACCTATTTAGTGAATTAATTTTTATTTGGAATGCACAATGTTTAGGTCTTTGTTATACGTGTAAGTTAAACATATGTCATAGCTAATACTCTTCATGCTACAAATTATTAGAAATAAAAACTGCAAATAATAGTTTTAAGTCCTTTAAAAATTCTTATTTTTCTTGCATAAAATTAAAGAATGATCATAGATTGAAACCAAAGCTAGTGAACACGAAGCTAGTATTAAGCCGTCAAGCTGAAGCGGAGCAGTCCTGAGATGGAGATGGGAAGGTGCCAGTCCTATAAATGATAGAACAGGTTTTTTCCTGCAATGTAGGAGCTGAAGACATGGCCTTTGGTCCTCAAAACATGGAGATTGGCTGTACTTTCAGTGAAAGGGTGGACAAAGCAAAAGCAACCAATGCAGGAGGGATGACCAGGGTGGAAGAAATGCTCTCAGGGATTTCACAGTCAACTGCCCTACCTTCTCACATCAGTTGGGAACGCAGTTTACCACTAAACCTTACGTTACTAACATCTCAGGAAATTGTGCTGTGAATATTTTCGTGTGGTTTTTTTTTTTGCTTTTGTTGCTGCTTATTATTAATTTTTCGTTTTTTACTGTGCATTTCATTTTATTTTTGTTAAATTTTTATTTGAATTTTATGTCCTTTTTCTTTTTAAAGTGTTTATTTTATAGGTTAAATAGTACATTAGACACATACTGTATATAAGGAAGGTTAAAACAGGGAATCATTTGAGGGTCCAGAATGGATTAATCCCATTTGCATTACTTCCAATGGGCAGAAATGACTGGGTTTTCGAACAAATCACTTCTCGATTAATCACTTCTAGAACAAATTAAGTTCAAGAATCAAGGTTCCACTGTAATTCCTCATGGAATTTTTTTGAACATTAAATATGCAAAGCATTTAGAACATTAGCCAGGCACATAGAGTGCTATGTAGTTGTTACTTATTCTGTCAAAATTCTGTTATGATGGCTACCTCCAAAGACCTACTGAGAGTTAGGGACTATAAAAATATTAAATAAATATTTTTAAAATATTATTATTACAGCAATAAACTGATGCCAAAGCAGAGACTGGTAGTTGCTCACCCAGTAGCAATTCTGTCTTTCTTCCTACTAAAAGAACCTGCTTTTATCCAGTGCAACAAAGCAACTGAATAAAAGATTACATTTCCCAGTCTTCTTTGAATCCAATGAAATAGGCACAGAAGCCATCAGATAGGGTATCTGGAAAATTTTTTAAAAAGAGGGACATTTGTCCCTTTAGCTTTCCCAGCTTCCTCTGTCTTCCTTCCTGGTACACAGAGGTACTGTCCGGAACCGCAGGAGCCCTCTTGCGTCATGAGGCAACCTCAGAGAGGGAGAATGTGTGCTAGGGAGGGCAGAATAGAAAGATAGAAAGAGCCGATATTCCTCAATGTCAGTGAAGCTGCCCTACCAGCCCTGGGGGAGGGGGTTAGCTCCACAATCTTTGTGAGACTCAATTAAGCTTCGATGATTGTAAAAGTCTCTTTAATTTGGGTTTTGCATTATATGCTGCTAAAGTCAATTCCGACTGGCACAGAGGCCTATGGTGATTTCATTTGGCCCATAGTAAGAATATGCTTAGAAAAATTGGCGATCGAGTAAAAGACAAAAGGTAATCCTTTAAAATAATATGAATTCAGAGTCTACCACAGAGCCTTCGATGAGAAACCTTTTTCAGTTACTTTATGTTTTTGTTTTGGAAAAGAAGTTTCTGTTTTATGATCCTCTCTGTATCATTAGAGTACTTCTCTTAATTTCTCCTGAAGCAGATACAAGATTGGAATGCTTACGCTTGCTCTTGGTTTTTCCAGCGTTATGAGCCTCAAGCTTTGATCGAAGGTTTCGTTGGCCTCGCACGTCTCAGGCTGCTGTGCAGCAGCGATCAGAGGGCTGTCGCCGTGTTCCTTGTGCTCAGTCAATAGCAATGCCGTGGTGTGTTCGTCGGCAGTGCGTGCACGCGGGGTTTAAAGATCAGGGGACAGAAGTCACAGTGGCTTTTCTCATTTAAGTTCATTTCAAGGCTCTCATTTCAAAGATGCACGGAGGTCTGTGATATGTAAAATATATATATATATATATATGACACATATTGTTACATGTTATAAGGTTTACATTTTTAACATAGACTTACAAAGGTTAGAAGAAATTTTGTCACTCTATTGCCTTACATGGCCTACTACTATTCCAAACACTGACATCGTGTTATAGGGCCATAGAGAAGATGAAGGCCCTATTTGCTACTGGAAATATCCTATTCATAAGGAATACCTCTGGTCATCTCTTTATGAGCCTGTGGCAACTTTTAGAACTGGAAGAAGGCAAAATTTAACAGTCTCAACCCAGCAAAACAAACCTTTGTTTATATTGTCTTCTCCCTCATCAGTTAGAATGGAAAATACAGGCATTTTTCATGCACTCATAACACTGTCGTTAAGATTAGAAACCCTATCATCAGAAGGCCTGTTTTCATTTTTATTTTTTCATACCAACATCCTTTGACAAAACCTTATATATCACATGAACCTTCTACTATATCATAAAACTTCATAATATTGTCTTTTAAGAATATATAAAAAATAAAACACTGTCACTTAACATTCCAGAATCCACAGGGCAAATTATCCAGGCATATACATCCTAATTAGCCACTTTAAATTCTTAAACTTTCAATACATTTTAAAATGTTTCCTTAACTTCTAACACAAAACACACAGCATACTATTTCTTTTTTTTAAACTCTGGAGCATTATTAGGATGCCAATTATTCTCTTCTGCATAAATGAAAGAAGATATGAGAAGCACTGTCTAGTAGAGCTTTCTGTAGGGGCAGAAATATTGCGTGTCTCTGCTGTCCAGAATCTTAGACACAAGCCCCCTGTGGCTTTTGAGCATGTGCAATGGGGCCAGAGCAACTGAGGTACTAAATTGCAAATTTAATTTCAATTAATTTACCTTTAAATATCCACATGCAGCTGATGGCTACTTTATTAGACCACACAAGCCTACAGTGTTGAATTGTGAGGGGTTTAATATCTTACTGCTAGTTTCTATAGTTTTTTTTATTCTATCCATTCAAGAAGTAAATTTCCCAATCTCTTTTTATTATTAATAAACTACAAATATTTTAAAAGACATTTTCTAGAATTAGACCCCTATTAAAATCAGCCAATTTAAGGGAAGGCAAGAACTTCTCTCTTCACAGGAAGGTGCTGTGTTATTCTAAAAAGATGCTTCAGTAAAAAGACAGTCCAAATAAAGCTCCATGTTAGTTGTGTGAAAGGGTTTTTTGTAGGTCCCCACCATGCACCATAGAGTTGATTTACTAGACAAGAGTTCTAAAATAAAAGAATATGACACATTTATGAAAATTCTTTGTGTGTCAATATTACATTTAATTATAGTGGGTATTAAAAACCCAGATAGTTGTTGATTGTCGCTGCTATTAAATACAATTAAAGAAGATCTAATAAAACAGTTTGACAGGCTCTGAGACACGGACCCAGTTCTTGTCAGCAGGAATCTTATTAAGGGATATGAAGCTTGGGCTCTTGAGAAGGTGGGATAAGAGAAAGATTATTATTTTCTTAGTGTAAGCAATTAGATAGAAAATACTTGGATTTTTTTGCATATGAAACATTGCCCTATGAAAAATTCCATATTGGGACTCATCAACCTTCCTATTAAAATTGGTCAACTTTCACACTCAAGAACATTGTTGCTCTTACCTGACTCATTTTTCTTGAGCAAGGAGAAGAAAAGGCCATGCCTCACATGTAATTGTCCAACAAGAGAGAAAGGCAGTTGTGATCAGTGCGTAGGTATATCAACTATTAATAGGAAAAATTAACCCACCTGTTCAGATCACTCTGTCGGAATACCGCCGAGTTCAACAGAACACTGGCTTTCAACGCTGTGGGATAAATTGTAAGGTGCTAGCAAAGCAACTAAAGTTGCTAATGCAAACCTAAGTATAGTCTTCAGATTAAGGGGTGTGATTTATTCTGCATTGTTCAGATCACAGAAAGAATACTGAGTTTCATTCTCAACTTTGAATTATAATAGAGAAGGAACTAGTGTAAAGTACATATAGAAGAAGTAATCCAAGAAACTATATAATTTAATGAACATTAAAGAACAGAAGACTAAGCAGGAACATTCAAGCTGCCCTCATCTTAAAATGCTGCCTTATAGAAGAAAAAATAAGACATATTACAGGAAAGAAAATTCAAACAGCGAATAAACATAGGACAATACGATCAACTTCAATAATCACCAGGGACA
This sequence comes from Miniopterus natalensis, assembly GCF_054644295.1. Classification (NCBI taxonomy): domain Eukaryota; kingdom Metazoa; phylum Chordata; class Mammalia; order Chiroptera; family Miniopteridae; genus Miniopterus; species Miniopterus natalensis. The sequence goes on along the minus strand of NC_142093.1, from coordinate 19,225,142 downwards.
TGCAAATTAAAGTCACATTTATCATATTGGCAAACATTTTAAATCTGATAGTGTAAATGTTGGAACGATGTAGAGAAAAAAATATGCTTCCTCATTTGATTTCCCTCTTGGTGGTCTCCTTCCTTCTTCAGTGAGGGGGAAAATGTCCTCTATAGGGGTTTTAATCTGGTGATTTTGATTGTATCTGGTACATTCGTCTAAAAAACTGCAAGCTCCGATGACCCTTGAACTCCAGAATTTAGGAAGAATTCAGAGCAAAGGTGAACTCTTATGCACACATAGAACAGAAAAAAAGTGAATAGAAAAGAAGGATTCTATAAATGAAGTAAAATGCTCCACATATTGGAAAATATGATGTTTTTCCCCTGCTTCCCCTGAGTCAAGAGGAAGCCGAGAAACTGCAAGCTTTGAGTGGGAAACATCTCTCTGGCCGCTGTATCTCTGGCAAGAGAGAAGCAGCAGCTCCCAGAACTCCCGCCTTCCTGGCCGGGGGCCGGCCCCTTCCTTTCCCCAGCACTTAGTCCCTGTAGATAGGACCCGAAATTTTTAGTTACTGGTTTTGTCCTGTAAACTAGGAATGTTCATTCCACTTTTTGATTTGATTGAATGCCATAATCGCAATGAAGTTTAGGAAATGCTGTATTTTTAAAATGTGTTCAGTAACTATGAGAAATATTGAAATGAAATAATATAGGACATAGAGACCTGTTTTAATTAGGCAGCCACCCTCTTGGTTACTGGAGATAATGGGATCACTTTTGAATTATGGTCTTATTATAATCACAACTTTATTTATTTACTTATTTCCTTTTTGGTGCACTGCCTATAATCAGAATTAACCATTCCCCAAGTAAATGCTGGTTAGCTCCCTGTGGGTGAGTGACTACATTTCTGCCAAAATGTGTTAAAAATTTGAGGTATCATAGCTATTAATACATTTATCCATCATATCAGACTTTAAATATGTTCTCTTCAAAGTATTAAATATAGCAACACTAAAAAACCCTATAATAGAATATGATACATGCAAAAGACAAGAAACAAAAAAGGAAGAAACATTTGTGTTTTCCTGAAATATTAACTATTATAAATTATAAGACATGACAGGGAAGAAAAGATGCATATATCTAGCCGAACTGTAGATGACACCAAGAAAGGAGACAAGCCAAAGAGGAAAAAAAGTGATGATTTCAGAATTATTATTATTATTTTAAATACATCTTTACTGATTTCAGAGAGAGGAAGGGAGAGAGAGAGAAACATCAATGATGAGAGAGCCATTGACTGGCTGCCTCCTGCACGCCCCGACTGGGGATCGAGCCCGCAGCCCGGGCATGTGCCCTGACCGGGAATCGAACCCCGATCACCTGGATCCTAGGTTGATGCTCAGCTTCTGAGCCAGGCTGGCTGGACCAAAATTATTTTTAAATGTTCTGTTTAAAGAATTATTTTTAAACTTCTATACAAGAGCGGAAAAATTAAAGAAAAAAAATACAGTCCTTCTAATTGACACTAAATTCTTTAATATCAAACATTCCCAGGAAGTTTCCTGAATTTTTGTTCTGTAAAGATAATTCTATATTATTTTCCATTTTTAAAAGATTTCTGATGGTTCTACAAAAAATATTGTGACCGACACCTATGTGTGCAACTGAAATCAACAAGATAGTTTTTTTTTTTTTTAAGAATTAAAACTGGAAATGTGACTATTTAAAAAAAAGCTTCAGATTAGTTCCTGTCTCCCCTTTTTTTAAAGTACATCAAACCACTCTTGTGAGACCATTAATTTCTCATGCAGATGTTTACTATTGTGTTGGATCATGAGGACTTGTGACATCATCTGAATTTTCTTTTCTTCATTCGACTTGCATTCTTCGTGCTTGAAGTGTGTAAGTGGGCAAAGAAAGAGCGACTTCTGTGCCAGGCACCGTGAAGGGGAGTGTGGGTGCCGCCCTCACTTTGACAGCGAGCTGTATTAAATTTGTCGCCACTGCCTGCAATCTTTCCTTTCAATGCCAGCTCACAAAATTTAGGTCATCATTCGCCGCTCGCTAAGTTCACCAATGGCTTTTAGATTGCCCATTTTAAAGTATTTTACTCAGCCTGGGTGGGTATTTATCACAACTGAGCACTCACATTCTGAAACTCTCTCCTCTCTCGGCCTCACCCTTTCTGCATCTCTCACCACTTCTCTTTGATCTTTACGAAATCACATACGTTGGCATTTTCACGGCAATGGACCTGGGAGTTGTTCTCCGCCGAGACGCAGGTGAATGCGTACGGCTGGCTGGGGTGACGCTGGATCTCACCGAGGGAACGTGGCCCAGCCTGGGCTCTTGTCGCTGGCAAAGCCTTCCATCCGGTGTCTCACGGCAAACACCCGCAAGCAGCTGTGTACTCCACCCGCTTCCTCACTTTCATTAACCCGCTTCTAACCCCGACACCTGTCAGTTCTAGCTCCTAAATATTCTCAGCGCCCATTTCCTACTCTGTTAGTTTCTGGCTCTGCCCTAGGAAGCCCCTCCCCGCCCTCTCCCAGCACTGCCCGGGCTTCCCTGGCACATAGATCATTTTACCCCCAGTGCACCCTTCACACTTTTTCTAGTGTTAATTGTTAAAAAGCCAAAAGCCAGTCATGTTATTGCCACATTAAAATTCTTTAATTCTTGCCATCATCCAGAACAGCACTTCTCAAAACAGTGCAAACCATCAGCATCAGAATCACTGGGTGAGAAACACTGGAGAGAGGCCAGGGACCTTCAGCTTTATAAATTCTCCAGGTGGTAGCAGAACACGCAACACAACCTGAGAAACGCTCCCCGGGAGGGAAGCCACCCATCCACTTACAAGGCACCGGCTTCCCTTTGCTGTCTGGTTCGAGGCTGTTTTTCCCTACCCCCTCTCATCGTTCATTCCAGCATTCCTGGGCCCATCGGTAACCCTCAGGCACCATTGCCTCTCACAGATTCACTCGTTGGAACACACCGATCCTTCCGCTTGAAATTCCTTTTCATGATCATTTCCTGGGAGTTTTTATTTAACCTTCAAGTCCAGTTATTTGGTCTTGGGGAGCGATTTTGAATCTCTGTGTTCTCCAGGTCTAGCAGGCGGCAGCCATCTATCAGGGTCTAGCATAAGAGCCACCCGAACCCCCATCCCTGCACCCCAAGTTACCCCTGAGTTACTCCCTGTCCTCTCACTTATGTTAGTTACAGGCGCCCTTTCCTCCCATCACCAAGGCTCGGCCCCCTGACCTGTCCTCTGCTCTCTGCCCTTGACCTGAAACAGGGGCTGATGAAAAAAATGTCAGCTGCATCAGTTACCAATTGAATGTCAGAAATACATAAAAAAACCCCAAATCCGTGACGTATGAGGAGACGTCAGACTCGGGAGCAAGAACCCTGGAAGCCTGCAGAACTTTGTTCTAAGCCTAGATTGTTATTAATGAGCAGCGTGAGCAAACCTCTCCCTGCCTCTAGCTCTGGGGCTTCGAAACAGAGGAGCAAGAGGCTCTGGATGTTTGAGTGGCTCCCAGTGGGCTTGACCACGACGTGTGGGGTTAGGCTCCGCTAACCCCGCCTGGGGAGAGGCCCTGCAGGCCTCCCGGGCCACTTCAGCGGGCTGTTGGGCTGGGCTCCTCTGCTGCAGGTGAGGATATTGTGTCCCCTCGGTGTCCTTCGCCCTCTGTGACCTTGTGGATTTTCACGTGTGAAGAGCGAATGTTTGTTAAGGTTTCTGTGCGCCCGGGGAACAGCTCAGTGTCTTTCGCATGACGTTGCTGTTTCGGGGAAACGTGCACCTGGTCTGCCTGGAGGCGGTGACGTGGGCACAGTCTCGGATCCCTCACTCCGGGGAGCAGGACAGAGGCGTGAGGAGAGCTGGGCCCAATGCATTTGTTTGCATTTCTCCAAACACACATCCCCCCCTTTCCCTGCGCTGAGAACAGCACGCTCCCGGGCACCTGTCAGAACCTCTGTCCTTTCGCCCGTCGGGGTGCATTGGGCCCCCTGGACGTGACATCTCTGAGGCGTGCAGAGCGGAGACACGCTGACCCAGGCTCACTGTGATGCCACAGACTGGTGGGCACTGACCTCTCGCTCCGGCTCTGCGCCTGCCGAAGGAGCCCGCGAGCTAGAGGCAGGGCGGGCGGGGGCCACGCAGAGGACGCTCAAGGGCTGACGCTGCGAGTCGCAGTCTGTCCCCCAGAATCCCTGACCTGTGCTGTCAGCTGCCTGCGGGCTGCGGCTGCTGCAACCGAGAGAGCCGAGCGCTCTGACCATGCCCCAGGCGCGCGCTGAGCAGCTTCTCTCCCCGCAGCCCCCCTCCTGATGAAGCATTCCGAGAAGGCCGGGTGATTAAATTATGTATCAACAGTGGGCCCAGAAGTGTTTCTTCTAATTCAGACCGACCATCAAGTAGCCTAATGAAAATTGTTAGATTCTTCCAAAATAGGTTTTTTTGTTTCATACGTTTCGTAGCCCTTTACTTCTGAAGTATAGAAAAGGGAGACAGTTTTCTTCCTTGGCTGCATTAATAACCAATAGCCAATTCTTAAGTCAAGACTCAAATGACTTCACAATGTGCCAATAAATAGGAGCTATTAATGAACAATTTTAAAAATTGAGTTGGCTGTGTGTTAGTCAAGTAGGAATTGAATAACAGTATTCAGTGAGTTCCTGTTAAAACTAATGATGCGTCCCATCTAATCAATGTGATAAAAAATATAGATTTTGCTCTCTGATTCTATTCTAATGTAATATTAACAGAAGTTCTTATTATAAGTAACTTTCAGTTAACTTAATTTATAGGATCTTTCTATTTCTCTACGGTTATTATGGAATAATAATACTTTGCAGCAGCAAAATGGAACTGATTAAAAGATTTTATAGAAGCATTTTCATAGGGAAAAATATGATTTAAAAAGGAGACCATCCAAATTTTTGTTCAATATAGTTTGTCTTCTAAGCAATGAAGATTTTTTTTTTATATCTTCAATGGCACCTGCTTAGTGACTCCATAGTGACTCATTTATAAAAATAAAGGCAATATATAATATTTATTTTATGTCAACTCATTTTATAGTTCCATGCATAGTAAGGAAGCATAGACAGAGCATAAACTGTGCTCACTAGCTTCTAAAATGTTCTCAAAATATACCAATAACTCAATCCCGTCACCAACATACTTCTTCTAAATTAAAAGTAGAAGAGTCAGAGTGATCTTTATTCCTCACTTTAATTCCGCAGCAGCCTGCTTATGTCTGCCATGTTTCTCTCACTGCATTATATTTAAGAATACACTCTTCCTTTTATTTTTTAAACTCCTTCACTTAAATAAATGAAGGAGGAATTTATTAATGGGCCACAAACTTCTTCCATACAAGCGTGTGCACATTTAATGCAAAATAGAGTAAAGCACATGACAGACTCACCAATGTGAGCATGTAATAGTCACAAGACCAGGCTCTTGTCATAACTGTCATATATCAATCACTTCATAGTGGTCCATTAAGTATAAAATGCTTACATGTTATTTATGTAAAAGTATTCCAGAATAACTTCAGTCAAGAATTCTATAACTAATATTTAAGATAATATGTAATTATTTCACAGAGCCCCAAATCAACATCTTTTATTTTCTTTCTAAATCAGACAGGTTTTAATTTAATCACTTTAATTACTATCTTATTTTGAGATTATCTTACTTTTAAAAATAGGATTTATTTAAAATAAATGGCTAATTATAAATTTTTTTTCACTTTGTTTTTAAAAACACTGAAATGAAGTACTTTGAAAAAAATGATTTTTGACTCAAAGATACTTGTAGAAAAGATGCACTGTTTGACTATATTTTTAAGAACCAAACTTACAAATTCACAAATTAGCTTTCTTAATAAACTGACAAACAAAATTGGTCCAGAGGCATGGATGCATGGAACAGACTGACAGATCTCAGAGGGGAGGGTGGTGGTGGGGATCGGACGAGATTAACCAAATAACTTGTATGCATAGTCCATGGACGCAGACAATAGTGTGATGAAGGCCTGGGGCGGGGTGGGGGCTGGGTGGAGGGGGCAAAAGGGGAGAAAATAAGAGACATCTGTAGTACTGTCAACAATAAAAAATAAACTTTAAAAAGATTATCAAGGGGAATATCAAGTATTAGAGTCAAAGAGACTTAGGTTTGACTCTCTAATGTTACTTATTAGTCTTAGACAATTTCATTAAGGTCTTTGAAACACAGTTCTCTTACCTATAATATAGGGATAATAAAGATACTTAACCAATTGTGAGAATTCAAATAATAAGTTCTAATAGTGTTTGGCACAATGACTTGGATATTAGTATTAATGCAGTCATTATCTTGGTATTTTATTTTTGAATCTCATTTTCTATAAAGAAAGTATAACATCAGAATATGAATGCTGCCTTTAAGTATAAAAGTCAGCTTTTTTTGTCCCTAGGTCTTATTGTTCTCACACTCCTGAAAACCCAAGAGAGTAAAATAAGAATTCTTCTAGTATTATTAAATGTAGCAGTTTATTTTATTTTATATACATTGATACTTAATATGATTTTTAACTACTTAAAATATTATTATTTTTTTAACCTTTAGATATATAAATTGCTATTCAGTGTGTTATATGCTATCTTATTGTTATATTTAAATTAAAACTACACACACACACACACACACACACACACACACACACACACGTCTTTAAATGGGTTTACCTTCCAGTTTCTTACCCTCATCTCCCTAAAATGATTTTGGACTAAAGTTCTCCAAAAGTAGGTTTTTCTGAAGCAACCCCTACATTTAAGAAAAGATTCCTGGATTTGTCACCCATTTCAATAGGCCCAATAATCCCATTAATTGGCTCAAATGCCTTTAAGTTTGTGTTTATCACCAGAAGAGAAAAGTCAACCCAACTGCAGCCTGGAGCAAGTGACTGCAGACCATAGAGCTCTCCATGGTCCTGTCCGTGATGCACCTGATCCATCCTCTCACCTCAGGCAGTGAGAACTGACATTTGGCCTCTTGAAGATGTATTGATCCTACTGCCTAGATTTAACAGTTATGACTTCCCCACCCAGTTGCCTTGAATTTTGATTTCATTCAACTGGTCCCTAAGTTGTCTTCAAATAATCTCATCTCTCTACTTTTTAATACTATGTAATCAACTGTATGAATAATTTGTGAAACTATTGGGAGAGAAATTATGAAAAAGACTGTGTCTATTCTAACTGTATTCACTATAATTCATATAAGATATCCATGCAAATAATTGCATTTTAAGTGAGGATGACACCAAGTAAAAAAATAGTAGAGCAATATGCAGAATATGTGGAAATATAGACATGTATAAATTTCTGGGGAAATACCATAAGATATGAAAATGGTGGAAATTTGTGTGTTCAGGTACAGAGACTCACTATGACATTTTTGAATATCTTTATTTTTAACATATTTAACATTTTCTGATCAAGTCATACATCCTTAAAAACCAAAAAATTATACAAATATGTGAAATCTACTTTAGACCCAATAAGGAAAAGGGCTGAGATATTTTGATAACACAGAGTACTTCATTTTTCTATGTGATCACATCAATATTGTTTATTAATATTTCAAAGACCCGAATCCTAGATCTCATTCTACCACTCTCTCCCTGCATACCTCTCCTGATCTTTGTTTTCTTATCTTTAAATTGAGAAAGCTAGACTAGATGAGCCATTAGTTGCATTTTGGTTTAGATGACCTACAAAGTCTGATTTAAAATGTGCTTTATAAATCTCTTTATAATATTGCTAATCATACAACTCATATTGACAGATGATCAAAGGCACATGGAGTTCTTAAACTTCCAGTATATTTAAAAATGGAATTTTTAAAACAGACACCAAAATAAAATAAAATATTTAAATGAGTATACTGTAAGAATTCACAAGAAGTTGAATCTGCAACACAAAAAAAGTTTAGAAAATAATAAGAAAATCAGTGATTTAGTGATCATCAATTTGCTTAAAATTGTTATTTCTTAATTTGAATCTAATATATTAATCGTATATCTACTACTTTTAAAGATACTGACAGATACCATCCAAGTTATGACAAATGTATCACTTATTCTCTAATTTTTATTGGATGTAAGAGGTTGTAGCAATAAACATTGTGTCCATAGAGGATTCTTTAAATTTTTTTGCCCAGAAGTTGCCGGTGTTTTTGGAAGTTATCTGGTGTACTAGTTTTCTAGGGCTGCCATAACCAAATATCACAGACTGGGCCGCTTAAACACCATAAACTTACTGCTTACAGTTCTGGAGGCCAGAAGTCCAGGATCAAGGTGCTGGCGGGTTTGGTTTCCCTCGAGACCTCTCTCCTTAGCTTGCAGATCGCTGCCTCCTCCCTGCGTCCGCACGTGGTCTTTCCTCTCTGTGTGTGCACCCTGGCATCTCTCTCTGTGTCCCGGGTTCCTCTTCTAGTAGGGCCACCATTCAGGTTGGGTTGGGTCGCACCCTAAGGACCTTATTTTCATTTAATCACCTCTGTACAGGCCCTATTTCCAAATACAGCCACATTCTGAGGACTTCAACGTATGAATTTTGTGGGGAGGTAGGCAGAGAGACACAATCCATCCATAATAACTGGGGCAGAAGGCAGGGGTCTCAGCATCTAGTTCATTCCCCAGTTTCCAGAATGTGCCCCTGCCCTCAGTTCTGTTTGCCGTGCCCAGGAGCAGATACACTCTTCACCTTCTCCAGAAACTGAGCCTTCCGTTTCCTGCTGGTATGATTTCACTGTTCAGTGTGGAAAAGGGTCAGACATTTCTTCTTTATATTATTTAAATTTCTTTTTAAGCAGTCTTTTGATCAATTCTATTCTTATTAATCCCAGTTTTATTGTCATTCTTAAAGTTATGAGTGCTCTCGACTTTTGTACGTTCTAGTTATTACACCGTATTTGATTGTTTCTGGGCTGTCTACTCTACCGGCTTAGAGATCGGAATTCTTTAGCCTGTTGAATCAAGACCATTTTGGCCACCTGTTTTTTAGCTACTGAAATTGTTTATTGAAAGCCAAGAAATTATTGTGATCTTGTTTGGAAAATCACATTGAATACTGTGCATTATATTCAAGAGGAAAAACAATTCTATTTTTTCTTTTTAAATTCTGAAAATTTATTTTGCTAATTCCAATTAAAGAATCATGATGTGAAGCTCTAGTTTAAAAATAAGCTACTTATATTTTCTAATATCCTAATCAAGATGAGAGAATTTTGGTGCATCTGCTCCCTCATTTTTTTGTTGTTGTTGTTTGCCAAGATATGGCTCCAGGGTTTTTAAAATAAGAATTTCCACATGAAGACAAAAATGTTTGTAACATATTGGAACAATTTTGTTCACTTTCCTTTTCCATCTAGATTGATTCAAGGAAATAAACATAAAAATTAAAAAAAAAATCCTGCTCACATTTATTGAATACTGGGCAAGGTCTGTCTGAGGACAAGGACAGTGTTGGCTCCAGCAGTGACCTCTGAAAAGCATCCAGGAAAATGTTCAGCAATAAAAATGGTGTTTTATAAAATTTCCCAAGATGGCTCAGTACATCGTAGGTTATATAACTCTATGTTTTCACACCAACATTCCTGTGGTTGCATGAATGACAGAATATTGTGTCAGTAGAGAGAACCTGGGCATGTGGTGCAACTGACATTTCTATCACAAGAGTAATTTTTTGTGAAAGATATTTAAATTTGCATAAAATTAGGCCAGTTGATGACCTCTTCAAAACCTCTTTGAGGTCCAAAATGGCATCGGAGTTACCTTTACTTAGATAAACAGTATTTTTGTTTTAATACAAACAAATCATATATAGACAGTATTCATAATTTGAAAATAGGTAACAGGCATGAACTATTTATGAGTGAGCAAATTTTCAAATCTCATTTATTCGACCTATTCCCCAATGTTTCACCTCCAAACTCAGAACAAATGAAACCATCAGGAAGGGTCCCTTGTCCTGTAGCTGTCATGATTTCTCTTCCAAACCGCCCATTGAGAGCATGACTTCCTCCATGAAGTTGTATACGCATGCTAAAGATTTAAAACATAATGCACTCATCACCTATTAGTCAACATCTGTTACCGACTATATTCACGCCTCGTTGCGTATTTGGAAAATTTGGAAAAATCAGTCGCCGAGCTGATTTCCTATCTTTGGTCTTCTTGACTTCTACACTGTGAAGGTGGGCGGATAGGGGAGTAAAAGAAGACTTCAGTAGGACCAAATAAGCAGATCAAGTTGAATTTCAAAAAGTATGTAAGTGCATGTTAATGATTTCCAAAGGGTGAATATCTAAAAAATTATATACGACTCTGTTTTTGAAGATTGTGTAAATATTGAAAGAGAACCCAGAAGTCACATTTATAACTACATTCCAGATACTACTCTATTATGTAATATTTTTAAAATTAGTCTTTTCTTTGATTCTATCATTCCCTCATGTTTGAAAAATTATTGATATGGTGTAGAATGCATGAGAATTAAAGTTTTTAAATAAATTTTAATTAAAAATCTGAGTGATTTTTTAAAAATACAAAGCTTGTGAGCCTGAGGCCATTAAAAAGGCAATGCATAATTATACCAAGGAAAAGAGAAGTTACATTGTGAAGGGGAGAAACTACAAAAATTTCCTTTTGACATTGCAAACTAGTACAAATTTTTAGAAAAGGTATGTGTTTGTGTGGGATTTTCTTTTAATGTTTGTTATTGTACACGAAGGGAAGAAAAATAGGCAGCTGCTGGGAAATCAGGTCATCACGAGGAGACAGGCATTGAAGCTCCTGCGCTCCCCGCTTCCCTGGGCCCCAGCCGGCCCGCAGGAAAGGGGCAGTGGCCCTCGGGACTGAAGCGGGGCGCTCTTTGTCACGCCCCTGCCCGCTGGGGCCCAGCAGCTGGGCCTGCCCAGGGGCGGTGAGGCTGTCGGAGGCAAGTGCTTCGAGTTCTTTAGAGAGCTGGCTTATAAATACTGTTATTATTAAAGCCGGTGTTGGAGCCGAGCCCCGGCGGGAGCTGCTGTGCTGGTGGGGGCGCAGCCCCCCTCCGCCTGCCTGCGGGCACTTTCTCAGGGCGCTCGCCCCCCATTCCCACAGCAGGTCAGTCCCCAGAGAGGGGGGCAATCAGCCAGGAAATCTCAGAACACATCAAAGTAGCAATTTCAGTAAAAATAGCTGGATTCAGCCCGTGATAAAGTGTGTTCTCACAGAGTTTGCTTGACGCACACATTCATTACTGTACATCCCTCCCACACGCTGCGGGAACCCAAGGTGTCAGCTGGCAAGGAGCTTAGATTTTCCTCGGGCCCCTCACGATTCCTCCAGCTGCCTCCCAACCACCCGCCTTGGGCTAGGAGACGCACGGATCCATTGTGTCCTGCCTTAATGTGCGCATCTTTATGTGCCCGAGGCAGCCCATTTTATAGAACTGTTTTTGGATGCTTTTCTTTCTCTCTTTAAAAAAAAGTGTTTGATACTACATTTATGATGTCCAAAATTTAATTTAAATTTAAATACGTTTTACTTGTAGCTTGCACCTAGGAAGACTCAGAATCATAATAGAAGCACATATAGATATAGGAGAAAATATGCCTGTAAGGGTTGGTTCCCACAAGAAACTCTAAATGAGAAACTCCCCCCAAAAGATTCAAGTTGATGTTGAACCCTGCCACATTCGCCACAGTGCAGTTGCAGAACTGGGTACTTTCTAAATTTTAGACACTTCATTATCATTATTTCAAACAGCACCCAGAAATACATGAAATTAGTATCCCTTTAATGTGAGCAATAGGGTACAGAAAAGTAGAGCATTTACATAACAAACCTTTAGGTCCACCAGAAGCCGACTTTTAGAGGCCACCTGCCCCAGAGAAATCAGTTCAGAGATGGAGGAACTGGAGCCCCGAAAGGTGAAGTCCCTTTTAAATGTCACTTAGTTCATGGCAGAGCAGGGACCAAGGTCAGGGTTTTTTCTGAGTCAATGAATTTTCTGTTCACTATTCCTTCCACTGTTACATTGTATTAGTTTTATTCCTTTTGAGGAGCAAGAGTAAAAATTCTAAATAAAAATGCAAATTTTAGTATTAAAACAACAAATTGTATTAGTGGTTTTAAAGATTTAGGAACTCTGTAGTTCCTTTTTGGTTTTAGATTAATATATGTTTAAGACAAAACATATAAGATGATTGGAAACATTTTGAAAATACAGAAAAATAAACACAAATAAAATCACCTCCAGAGAGAACAGCTATTATTTTGATAGAGTTTTTTTTCCAATTTTCTCTCATTTTCTTACTGGAAAAATGATTTTATATATTTATTCTTTCCTTTAGCTTCCATTCATGAACATTTTCCCATGAGTTTATGTATTTTTTAAAATGTTTTTCTTAATTATATAATACACTATGTTCCAGTTGGCCAAAACTTCAAACCATCTTCCATTCAAGGTATATTGTATTTTATATTTATCTTTTTTTCCTGTTTCCAAAAGGGAGCTAACACCTACAATGGAACAATATACCACTGAACCTAAAAATAAATTAATTTGCATTTACAAAAAGTCTAAAACCTCCAAACTTATATTTGCATTATAGTTTGATTTCTGTGGTCATTTCTACCTGAAAAGCCTTTAAATCAGGATTGAACCCAAGACAGAGTAATTCTTCTCTTTCTAGGAGCTATAAATGGCTATAATGGGATTCTTATGGCAAATAGAATGATGGAATGAACATTTTGCATTTTAAAATAAATAAAAAAAGAATTGGTTGTGAAATCTGGAAAAATAGCTACATCAGTGCAAGGATGAACCAGGAGAGGAAAAGCTTTAAGAAGTTTTGAAATAAATTTATGTTCTGATTATGCAAACTGCAGAAAATGGTACTTCTAATGTTAGCAAAAATGTCATTGCATCTATAATATGCCAAGCCCGGCATTAGGTGGTGGGAACAAGAGATGCATAACACATGAATCTAGTCCTAAAATAAATCACATCCTAATAGGATATGCCCATACACCAGTCACTACTATAAAGCTGTTCAACGTAATAATGATAATGGACCTACATTTCAAGTGATGTGGAATGACCAAGAAATCACTGATTTTGAGCCATGCTTGGGGGATGTAGAAGACTTCTCAGAAGGAAGGGGTTACAAATCACTCCTTCCCAGGGGTAAGAGATAGCATGTTCCATGATGAAATTATGAATACATAATAGGTGGTGTACTGGAGAAATAACAGAAGAGTCATTCAGTCACTTATTTAACAAAAATGTACAGGACGTGTTCTACATGGCCCCCTCTCCTTCCTCTCTTATAAGATCCTGCTTGGCCTCAGGGAGTTACCTGGTCTTCAGATGCTCCCCGATGAGCACTGGGTGAATGAAGTCTTTACCTCTCCCTGAGTTTCCTAGACTATTTCTTTTCACCTTGGCAAGAGAGATGGGGCAGTAACTGGAGAGAGATTTGCCCTCTCGGGAGGTTATAAAGACAAAAGCCATTCTGCTTGTTTCTAATTAAAACAATCCTTACTGTAAAGAGGGAAAGACTCAGGATGTAAAGAGAGTGGATAACTGCAGGAGAAACGTTTGTGTATCCAAACAGAGATGGGATCCAGTAGAAAGGTGAAAAGAAGAGAGCAAGGAGAGCTTACCCATTATTGGCGGAGGAAAGTAGAGACCTCCAGCGCAGGCCATGAGTGATTTGGCCATGGGGAGAGAAGGGATTCTTTCCTGATGGCTTCTATTTGCTCAATGAAACAGCAGAAGTCATCACAGAAGAACCAGGAGAGAGGAGGGGAATGTGAGCATTTTAAAGAAAGATGAAGAACTGGTATCTGGGTATCAATAATATCTAATTTATTGGATTACGATGCTGGAGTTTAGGCTTGTAGCTTGCAATGCTAAGAGACTTTGAGATGGTATGCTGGGGAAACACAATTTAGATGCAGATGAGAAATGACCAAAAAAAAGTGCTTGAATATTATTTTCTAACCAAGGAGGACATATGCTTTTAAAACAAGTGTAGACAGGATTGGTTCTAACATAAACATGTTCCTGCTTTATGATAACTTTTGACAATAATTTGTTCTTAAAATATATTTCTTTAATTCTCCCTGTAAAATAATGATGCTAATCACTGTGGGCTAAGAAATAAATAATTTGTATAAATGTCTACCTAGTAATTTTTAAAATCTGGCTCCATAATACCTTATAAACCAAATAAACTACTTTTAATTTATTAATTGCATATTATTTTCTCATATATTCCCTTGAATGCCATTTGAAACTATGAATATTTGGAAACAAATTAAGACCTATATGTTTTGTGAACTATGTTTCAAAACATTATGTCTTTCTGATCACAAAAATAATACATGCTAACTTGATAATTTGGGTAATATAAAAATTTACAGTAAAGAAAATAAAAACTATCTGTATTCCTTAGACACAAATGTAATCATTCTAATAATTATAGTATATTTTATTATATACATCTATCACCATTTATTTAATCAGTTATATAGGTCATTAACAGATGTAGATTGTATTTACAAAGAAATTTGCTAATGGACAATTGGAGGAGTGGGAAAAGGGCCTGCATAATTGCGACCCAAAGCAGATGCTTTTAAAACTACAGCATATTAGAGAATAAAAGGATGTAAAATCATGACACAAGCATCCAAAGATTTTGAAAGATTTTATTATGGGCTCTCAGCATGCAGCTCACTTCCCTACTGTCCCCCGCTTTAAGTCTCCTACATGACCTGGACCCAAATAAGGAATAAACGTTGATTCTCTCTGAATCATAGCAAAATATGTATTGTATTACTTTGGGAAACTTCAGATCAAATAAAACCAGGTCAGGTTAACCCTACGGCAGTATTCTGTAAGCTTGCAGCAGTTCTTTTATCAATGCAGCTTATTGTGGCAGGACAAGATTTTCTGAGTCAGAAACCGTGCATGAACTGGGCCAGCGTTTTCATATCTTGAAGACTTTTAAAAATGAAGCATTATATACAAAATAGAAAGAGAAAAAGTGCTTTAAAATAACATTGGAAACTACCTTCTCTCTTCAAAAAGTAATTACTAAAACCACAGGATTTGAAAAAGAAGTAGGTGTTGGGAAAAGTAGATTTCCATCAAAATCACTTATTTTCAAGGTAACAATGCCCATGTTTAAAACCTTAAGACAAAAACGCACACACAAACAACCCTTAAGATTTCCTGTATTTTTTTTTATTTTTATTTTTTTTGTTTTTATGGTAAAGTCTGATGTTATAATAAGGCGATCTATTTTGTTTGTGGGTTTTTTCCCGCCTTCACTTGTCCAAATCACAGACTATGAAGTACAGAGATAGTAAAATCAACATCTGCCAGGGGGAAAATTGAGTTCAGGGAGAGAATCATTTTAGAGTAAAAGAAAGATTTCAAGTTAATTGTGTCTTGCTTCAATATCAGCCCACTGAGAAATTAGCAGCCAAAATGAAAAACAAAGCAAACAATTACAGAAAATTTGTGACAAGATGCATTGGCTTTTCTCCCTCCCTCTCTCTCAGAGAGCGTCCTCCGAATTATAGATGCTGGACTCGCGCGTGGGCCGTCGCAGGGTTGGCCTAACCGGAATGAGATCGTTCTGCTGGAGTATTAAACCCAGGGGTTGGTCAGCCAGAGGATGATAAAGTGACTTGTCAAAAGAGGTGAGGACAGGCAAAAATCAAGCAATGGGGAGCGTTTTGATTTTAGCAGACTCTAAAAGAATGCTGGAACTGAACTGAGTTGTAGCAGGAAAGCTGTAGAGTGATTTTCAGGAGCAGGGACCCGTCACAGGCAACCAGGCAGGATTTTATTCCTTAAACAAACCACATCGATGAGCTCAACCTTCTGTTCTGAAGGGGCTCATGTGATGGGAAGGGGCTCCTGCAAGCATGACAGACACTCAGAGAAAGGAATTTTAGATAGAGGTTAAATCTTGATAAAATTTTAAGGAGTATAGATTTTATAGAATATACTGTCTAATGATTCAGTAAGTTTTTAAAAAAATACTCGGAAAGTAAGAAATATTTTTGATAACTCTTTAACCAAAAGGGCATCAAATGTGAAATTTTAAAACATCTATAAATCAATTTATTGTAGACAACCTATAGTTGGGTCTTGTGTTCTGACCCACTTTGATAATCGCTAACTTTTAATTGGTGCATTTATACCATTGATGTTCAAATAGTTATTAATATAGTTGGATTAATAGCTACCATATCTGTTGCTTTGATTTGTTGAACTTATTCTTTGTTTCCAGTTGTCTTCTACTCTTTTTTCTCCCTATAGTGGTTTTAATTGAGTATTTTATATGATAACATTTTTCTCCTTTCTTGACATATCAGTTATACTCTATTTTTAACTTTTAAAAAGTTATTGAACTAGATAGAAGCTCCTTCTTTTAGCACCAAGAAGTCTGCTTAAATATAAAAAAGCATTTGACCCAGTGATCCCACTGCTAGAAATATATCCTAAGAATCCCAAAACACCAATCACAAAGAACTTATACACCTATGTTCGTAGCAGCACAGTTTACAATAGCTAAGATCTGGAAACAGCCCAAGCGCCCATCAGGAGATGAGTGGATAAAAAAGCTGTGGGACATTCACACCGTGGAATACTACGCAGCTGTAAAGAAGAAGGACCTTTTATCCTTTGGCACAGCATGGAGGGGACTAGAAAGTATTATGCTGAGTGAAATAAGCCAGTCAGAGAAAGACAAGTACCACATGATCGCACTTATATGCGGAATTTAATAAACAAAATAAACTGATGAACAAAGTGGATCCAGGGACATAGAAGCATGGAACAGACTGAGGGATCTCAGAGGAAAGGCGAGGAGAGGGGTGTGGGTGGGGAGAGATTAATCAAAGAACTTATATGTTTATAAACATAACCCATGGACACAGACATTGGTGTTGGGAAAGCCTGGGGGTGGGGTGGATGCGGGGTGAAGGAGATCAATGGAGGTAAAAAGGGGACATCTGTAATATTCTCAACAATAAAGATAAAAAATTTTAAAATATATATAGGGTAGATATAAAACACCATTTTAATGAGATCAATTGTTTTCTATAAACTTTGTTATATTCTTTGACTTAATTATTTAATTTAAGGAATTCTTCATTTAAGAATAATTGCAGACACGCTAGGAATTTATCATTAAATGCCATCATCTTTCCAAGAAATATAATACTTTTGCTAAAGAATTTTGACACACAGTAAAATTGAACACCAATTCTAAAAGAAATAAAGATACTTCTTCACAATTTTATCAAGGAAAGTTACCTAGATGAAAGAATAACAATGTAGAAATTCATAATAAGTGCAATAATGTTAATTATATAGAGAATTATTAGCTCTTTTATCGAATACACATGTGGCTCAGATTTTAGCTGTTGTGCACCAAGGGCCCGTGGTAAGCATTCATTTTGCTTAATGTTACGTCACCTTGTCTTCCTCAGGGGACTGCTGAGTCCTCCAGAACAGCAGGCACATTCTATTTACCTTTACGTGCCTCTTCTAAAAGAGAAATGCATTAGGAGAAATAAGTTAGACCTTCATTGAAAAAACTATTCCTACGTCTATGGCCATCAGACGTGTCAGTAGAAGACACACAAGTAGGATACTAGAAATGTCACTGCACATTGTTTTGGGAAATGTGAAGATCCCAAATAAATTTAATTTGATACACTTTTGTCTAGGTAAAATCTTTACTGTTATCCAAAGACAAAGAACAGCAAACCTTCATTAGTTGACATTTTCTTCCGCCTCTGAAACGACTAGGACCGCCAAAAGCAACAACGTAATACTGACAACAAAAATCACTGAAAGGGCTTTCAGTTTATCAGGACACTAGACTAAGAGAGTTACAGAAATATGTCCTCTGCCCTTTAGACGTGCATGATTGATGTCGAATAACAACTTATAAGCAAACAATTAAAGATATACAACAGTATCACAATAGCACGCACACACTCTTCTTGAGTTTTGTATCCAGACTAACCCGAAGCATTTAACTTTTGTTCTTATGACATTTTAAGAGAACAAAACATACACACTTAAGTTATTCTAGATTTATAAATACATGACAACAGAACTGCTTGTGTAATCTGGATGCCTGATGGAGTGCTGAATAAATGAAGGAGTTAATACATAATTTATTTTTTTGTAGATTCCTAAATGGTTTCTTCCCCATTTTGATCCAGGTGTAACCACACTGAATTTTCCTTTTCAGGGTACCCCTGGCTTAGGAAAGATCGCCTTGATTTTGAATGATTTTGAAAAAGACCTTTAAAGGGTACTAGGAAGTCATGCGTGAAATGAGACCTTACTTTTTATGTGAGTGCTTACCTTGTGGTTGGTCCGTTGCATGTATTTACATGGTCTTGCTTACAGGGAGTGACATCTTAATAATTTTTAAGGTCACTAGCTTCAATAATCCATTGTTCTAAGACAGAAATCTTTCAGATAAGTTTGCTATTTGGTCTTATTTTTGACATCAACTAAAATTATTTTGTGCAAGTTTTTGTGCCAAACAAATTGTACTTCATATGTCTTCATTTCCTTCCCAAGTGCCATTCTGTCAACACAGTCTGTCCTTGTGAATTTTAATCACAGAATGGTATTGGGATAGTACGGGACATACTGGGGAGAAACAGAATGTGAATATGCATTCCATAACATATTCCCAATAGTGATTCACATTGTCTGTCATATCCTGTGACTCCAATGGCATTATAATCATGAACAACAGAATGCACACTTATCATTTTTGTAACATATAATTATGCTACATGAAATGAGCCATATTCCCACACTTAACTGAGTGTGAATAAGATAGAATTAATTTTAAAGAGTTAGACATGAAATAGCCTTTTTTTATACAAATTTATTTAAAAAAATGAGCCAGCTATCGGAAACCACACTTTTCCCCATATGCCTGTTTATTTATTAGACATTTTATTTTTTTCTATAATAACAAATCCTTCATACTTAGTAAGACAAATTTTTGGTAGTAAATAAAAATATTTTCTACTTGTAGCTTCTTTCTTCCTTTCCCATATGTCTTTGAGATCTTTATACATTTGGACCTCCTATTTAAACAATGTTCTGGATTGTATTGGAGGAAAGAGAAAGAAAGGAGTCAGCAATGTGGTAAATTACTGTTTCCTTTGCTTTACTTTAAATACAGTTTCTTCCCCACTCAGATACGTTTTCACAGAGTATGATGATTGCATCAATTTTAAAAAGCCTGTGAAGCTAAATAACGCAGACATAGGAAATGATGAGGATATGTCTCATGGAGCATTCTAAATATCCATTTGAACAATTTGAAGGATTTAAATTATTTTCTTATTCAGTAAAATTCATTGTTCATATCTATAACTAAAGATATTTATTTTAAACCTATAAAAAGTCTTGCCTTGCTTGTAAAAGTAATGCGTGCTGGGCTTCACTGCAATTTACTTTAAATATTCACAGTTGTTTTGTATATATTGTCAGAGTACAAGATTAATTATTTCTAAAAGAAACGAAACTTTTGGAAAGTGACAAAATAAACTCCCCTTATTCAACAGAGCTATATGTCAGGATAAAAACAAGCAAGAAAGAAGGACACATAGGACTAAAAAAGGGAGGGAAAAGTATGGGGCCAGTTCCTAGTGAGCTAGGAATCTGCCCAGAGGGTTGATGGAAGTTGAGGTTGGTAGATGAGGGCAGGGGACAGTAGGAGCTAAGTAGGAGAGGAGTTGTTAAGAGCATCAGTAAAGGGGTTGGAAATTAGAAAACAGTAGAAGTAAATGTGGTCACATGCAACAGGGAACTGGTTCTGAAATCTGGTGCATAGCATCTTTTGGACATTGAAATATTTCTACAGGGATAGGCATGTGCCTTGCAAGTTTCCTTGCAGACTGTCTTGAATGTGTCTTATATTTGTTTTCCATTGTTGCATTACATATTATCACAAACTTAGCCACTTAAAACAACATTCTGTAGGTCAGAAGTCTGGGTGAGCTCAAGTGAGTTCCCTGCTTAGAATCTCAAAAGATTGAAATCAAAGTTTCAGCCGGACTGGGTTCTTATCTGAAAGCTCTGTGGAATAGTCCATTTCATGGCTCATTCAGATGGTTAGTAGAACGCAATTCCTTGGGACTGTAGGTCTGAAGCCATTTTTCGCTTTCTGGCTCTCAGCCAAGGGCCACTCTTAGGTCCTGGATGCCACCTACATTCTTTTTCACACGGCCCCCTCTATCTTCCAGCCAGCAATGGCCCATCAAGTCCTTTTCACGACTTAAATCTCTCTGACTTCCTTTTAAGCCACTAGCCACAGAAAACTTCTGTTTTTAAAGGGCTCACCTTGTTAGACCTGACCCACCCACATAACCTCCCTATCTTAAGGAAGCTGGATCAACTGATTAGTAACCTTAATTACATCTGCAAAATCCCTTTGCCATGTAACATATATAGTCAGGGGAGAAATGTCACACTGTATCATAGAGGAGGTAATTATACAAGAGCAAGAATAATTGAAGGTCATTCTCAGAAGTCCAACTACCATATCCTTTCTGGAATTTTGATGACCAGGTATTATCAGATATTTATACTTAGCTCCACAAAAGCATATTTTCAAAAGTTCATTAACACATTGATAATTCCACATAATCAAGTAAAGATAAGTCATAGATTCTCCCTCGAAAATAAAACAAATTAAATAAAGTTATAACTACTGCGTACTAGCAGTTAGCCAAAGAAAGAAAACATATCCATACTATGATCTTTAAAAAATATGGATTGGGGGAAAATGACAGAAGATTCGGGGGTTTACTACTCTTTCCCATATTTCTTCTCAAAGAAAGACTGCCTGGTAGAGGTGAAGATAAATGTACATATATTTCAAAGCCTCATAAACAGTTCCCCAATTTGGAGACCAGGTAAATGGCAAGGTGTGGCTAAAGCCCAAATGCAGACAATTCCTTTGGCGCAGAAGCAGTCCTGGATTTAGTAATATACTAGAGTCAGAAAATTGCCATACTTATCTTTTGCTGTTTTCAGGCTGGGAAGCAATTTAGAGGGAGGAGACCTGTTAATACTAATTGCCCAGAGGTATCCCAGTAGTAAAAAAAAAATCTACCAAAAAGAGCATTTTAGGAATAAGATCACGTCCTCCGAAGGATCATGAGGTAAGTAGAGAATTCAGAAAAGGGAAATCCTCTCCACCTTACAACAATAAAAGGAATTAAGCTTTATTATAGTTAGAATTTTTTAAATAATTGTGTAATTTAAATATTTTTCACAAAAATGTAATAAATGCAACTCTAAGTGTAATCAGGAAATGAGATGTTCCAGATGTTTGTATATGAGAAAAAGCAAAGGACAGCTAACGAGTGTGGTTACCCCTTCACTTTTCCTAGAGCACATAAAGCCTCATAGGCTTAGAATTATACATGATAGCATTCGACGGTGCCTCTAGAAAGTAAGCCTAATAGCATATAGTCCAGGTCTCTCCTTAACAGGTGTTTTTTTTTAATTTTATTTTTCAATTACTGTTTGTATTAGTTTCAGGTGTACAGCGTAGTAGACAATCATACTTTACAAAGTGTTCCCCCTGATCCTTCCAGTACCCACCTGACACCATGCACAGTTATTACAATATTATTGACTGTATTCCCTATGCTGCACTTTACATCCCCGTGACTATTTTATAAGTACCAATTTGTACTTCTCCTTAATGTGTACTTCTCCTTAAAATGCTAATTATTTTTGCAAGTTTTATTACATATGTTGAGATTTTGCTTATGATTTTTCAGGGTAACTCAACACTTCTGAACTTGCGTAAAGCCTTGCTTTACTTTCAGTGAAAGTTGCCCATTCTCATCACTACGTCTACAGAATACACAGTTTGGCATTTGCGTATAAGTTTTCTTCAAGGTCATGGTTTGGAACAAAAAATTGGAAGCTATTATGGAATTTTTGCATTAAGAATTTTATAAATTTTATTAGTGAGTAAAGTTAGGAAGGGCAGACCCTCTCACAGAACATGGTTTATACTGAAAAAAAAATGATGGTTGGCAGCAAATCAAACAATTACAGTAGAAAAAAGAATTAGCATGATATGTAATGATTCTATTTTGAATCTTTAAAGAAGATTCTTATGTGCTTTATTCTAATATCTTCAATCTTTTTAGTGTTTTTGTAAACATTTTAATTAATGTTTAATTAATGTAATTAATGCCCTTGAAAATAACTAACTAGGTTTAAGAGAGTGTTAGAACCAAATAGATTATAACCAAGTTGAATTAATAATACTCTTAGGTTGAGTCTTTCACCTGTGCAAGAAGACTAATTTTGAATCTAAACTAAAGTCGCTGATCTACCTTTTCTTAGAGAAGAGAAAAGACAGTGTGGGAAGCAGGAATGAGTGAGCATAATGCCAGCTTCATTTTACCTCATATGTTGCCTTGGAAAAGCACTAGTTGCATTCATGGAAATGACCTTCTTTACTTTATTATATTTCTGACCTAGTTAGGGGTGGTGTTATGCTGCTGAGATAGAATATGAGGCTTATTGGATTATTGCGGTTTCTCAAGCTCAAACTGTAACCGTGTCAATGTGGTGAAAGCAGTTCTAATGAAAAGTGGAAAGTCAAGCTGTTCTTTTGCAAACTTTAGTCTGGAGTCTTCTATTGCTGGCACAATAATTTTCAAACTTCAGTTGAGGTAAAGATATTTTATAAAAAATAATGTTTTTCTCTGAGCATATATATGATCTTTTTGTATTACTCTTAAAATGAGAAATTATCTATTATTTAATCGCACAGCGTATTTCCTCTTCCTTCAGGTAGTATTACTGATACTTTACAGTATCTCTTCTCACGATTTGTGTGTCCTTCTGCTACACCATTTCCCGAATACACACCAATGGACAGTGTGAGTAGCTGGTAGGCAGCCGAGACCGACAGTTACGCGCACAAACGCTGGACAATCGGGCTTAACTTATTTTGTGAATAGCTATGAAAAATGTATTGATGACGACACAACGTATCTTCTAGAAATTTAGAAAACCATGATGTCAAAGTGTTCTATTTTTTTCTGGAGTGGTTTTACATGGAAGTCACATATAGCACTGAGACAGCAGAGAGCCAGCGCAGAATACAATGAATTTCACGGCCTGACGGGAATGTGAAGAACAGAAATGTAGCACGCCTCTCTCATTATTAGCTTCCACTTCCAGACCGGATTTTATTTTATTTTTTAAATTGCACTTTCATACTTAGCTTATCTCTGCAACGTCTTACCCACCAAAAAACTACCTGGAATGATTCATAACTAGATTGAATGAATGGATTCAAGATGAAAATGCACTCATTTTCATGAAAGCGATGATAACAAGTGATTCACTTTCCTACCAGTTTTAAGGCGTCATTGGCCTTGTTAATAAAAATAAAATACATAAACTCAATGCTGTATGCTCAAAGGGATTATGCTGATTTTTTCCTATATTGTGTATACAGTGCAAATCATAACCAGGATGGTTAACATAAAATATTAATAAATTTCCTGAGACAAAAACAGATTAGTCATAAAATAATGATTATGATTTTTACTGTTGTAAAGGATAGAATATTGGACATAATATACCAAAAATAAGAAATTGCCATCATTTTTATAATAATATTTTGATGACTGCAATTTTTGTTTGCAAAAGTTGTTGTTATGAATGATGCTGATGGGAAATTAATATCTCATTGCTAACAAAACTATTTTGAATTACCTTCAACTGTTTGTCTTCTAATTTTTCAGCTTCCAAGATCTTGGATTATTTTTTAAAGAAAATTCCACACCTCACACATTCACACACATACATATTTTTTCTTATTTAATAAAAAACAACAACAAAAACCAAGGTATTCTTTGGCAGGCTAGATAATCTTCAAGCAAAAGCCAGTATTTTTAAATGTGTTCGCAGGAAACCTAAAAGCTTTATTTCTGGTAATACGAGTCAACATGCCGTCAGTTACCTCCTCCAAGATGCAATTAGAGTCAGCACTAAATTTTGAGCTTCCGGCAAGAGGCTATATTCAAAACGGTTTCCACAGACCTATAAGCAAATTCACTTCTGGAAGAAACAGCAGAGCAAAATCCCACTGAAACTATTTTCTGGCAGTTAGATCATGGTGGAAAAGTTTGGATATCAGCTGGTTTTTATTACTGAATATTCCTTCAAGAAGCAAAAACATTAATATCAGTTTTCCTTTTTTTAAAATTTTTTGTTGTTTTTTAATTTATTTTTAATTTATCTTTATTGTTGAAAGTATTACATGTGTCCCATTTTTCCCCCCAATTGACCCCCTGCACTTCACTTCCACCCCTCCCCAGGCCTTCACCCCGTCATTGTCTGTGTCCGTGGGTTATGGATATAAGCATATAACTTCTTTGGTTAATCTCTTCCCACCCTCCACCCCCCTTCCCTCTTTCCTCTGAAATACGATCGTCTGTTGCATGTGTCAATGTCTCTGGATCTATTTAGCTCATCAGATTCTTTTGTTCATTAGCTTCTTCTTAAAGAAGACCCTTCAACATTTCCTGTAGTGCTGGTTTGGTGGTGATGAACTCCTTTAGCTTTTCCTTGTCTGAGAAGCTCTTTATCTGACCTTCAGTTCTAAACCATAGCTTTGCTGGGTAGAAAATCTTGGTTGTAGTTCCATGTTTTTCATCACTTTGAATATTTCTTGACACTCCCTTCTGGCCTGCAAGGTTTCTGTTGAGAAATCAGCTGACAGTCATATGGGTGCTCCCTTGTAGGTAACTAACTGCTTTCCTCTTGCTGCTTTTAAGATTCTCTCTTGTCTTTAACCTTTGGCATTTTAATTATGATGTGTCTTGCTGTGGGCTCTTTGGGTTGCTCTTGTTTGAGATCCTCTGTGCTTCCTGGACTTGTAAGTCTATTTTTTCCCCCAGGTGGGGGAAGTTTTCTGTAATTATTTTTTCAAATAGGTTTTCAATTTCTTGCTCTCTTTTTTCTCCATCTGGCACACCAATAATATGAATGTGGGGCCTCTTGAAGTTGTCCCAGAGGCTCCTTATACTATCTTCATATTTCTGGATTCTTTTTTCTTTTTGCTCTTCTGGTTGGGTGTTTTTTGTTTCCTCATGTTCCAAATTGCTGATTTGATTCTCAGCGTCCTCTACTCTACTGTTGATTCCCTATAAATTATTCTTCATTTCAGTTTGTGTAGCATTGATTTTCTCAATTATTTTCATCATACTCTTACTAATATCCTTGAGCATCCTTATAACTGTTATTCTGAACTCTGTATCTGTTAGCTTGCTTGGATCTATTTCATTTAGTTCCTTTTCTAGAGATTTCTTCTGTTCTTTCCTTTGTGACATGTTTCTTTGCCTCCACATTTTGGCTGCTTCCAGGTGTTTGTTTCTATGTATTAGGTAGAGCTGCTATGTCTCCTGGAATCTGTAGAGTGGCTTTGTGTAGCAGGTGTCCTGTAGGGCCCAGTGGCTCAGCCTCCCGTCACCTGAGCTGGGCCTTCTAGGTGCCCCCCTGTGTGGGCTGTGTGCACTGACCTGTTGTAGTTGAGCCTTGGTTGCTGTTGGGGTCACTGGGAGGAACTGACCCCCAGGCCAATCAGCTGTGAGGACCAGGTGGAACTACAGCCAAAGAGCTGCTGTGCTGGAGGCATGCCTATGGAGCAGGATTTACTTCAGTGGGGCTTTGGTGCTCACCAAGTGCGCCCCCTGAGTATGTCACTCGTGGATGTGATAGGGTTGTAATCCAGCGTGGTCGAGTCTGACCACCAGGTGCACTGTCTCTGGGGCCTCCTGGGAGGTGAACAGTCAGCCTCTGCCGGTGCCTTGCCCAGGGCCACCCAGCATGAGCTACTCAGCAAACTGTAGTTGGCTGCTCCTTGTGCTGGGCTTGGAGGTGCCCAGGAGAGGCCAAGCTATGAGCCAGTGCAGCTGCCGCTAGTGCCAGGCCTGGGGCCCCTTTTCAAGCCCTATGGGGCAGCTGCTGCTTGTTTGAGAGATTTTAGGAAAGTCCTAAGCATGGGGCTCGAGAGGCCACTTGCACAGAAAAGCCCCTGGAAAAGGCCTGGATGAGCTGCAGGTGGGGAGGGGCGGGGCCTCCGGGAATCACGGGGCGGGGCCAACGGTGCGAGTCAGGCGCTGGCGATTCAAACATGGCGCCTGCCTGCCGGCTGTGCGGGGAGGACTCGCCACAGGAGCCACGGCCTCCGCCAGCCCTTCTGCCCGGGAGGAAGCCGCCCTCCGCCTCTCGCCCGGATCTCAGGCAGGTCAGTTCCCCCCGAGTGTCCCAGGTCCTTTCAGGCTGCTGCCCGGCGCTGGGCTCAGAGGGAGCGTCCGGGTGAGTCCGTGCCGGGCCCTTTAGAGGAGCTGCTGGGGCTCCCGCAGCCTCCGCGACCCTCAGCCACAGTCCCCGCTGGTTTCACAGCCTGAAGTTCTGGAGACTTCTCTTCCCGGCCTGGAGCCCTGGGCTGGGGCCTGCTGTGGGGCTGGGACCCCTCGCTCCTCCGGGAAACCCCCGCCACCGAGATTCCCTCCCGGGTTTACCCGCGGCACCGGGGGTGGGCCTGAGGCCGTGTCTCCAGGATCCAGCCCCGACCCGCCCGCGTCTCCGCCCCTCCTCCCGGTCTCGATGCTTCTTCAGTCCCCTGGCTGTGGGGCTTCTGTGCAGCCGGATCTCAGGAGGCTCTGAGTGAGGGTGGTTCTGGGTTTTAGTTGTGATTTTGCTGTGGTTGCGGGAGGCGGCGGGTCAGCTGTTTCCTACGCCGCCAGCTTGTTTCCTCTCCCGGTTTTCCTTTTATAAATTGCCAAGAAATTCTTTGTGACCAATTTTCAATTTTTTGAGAAGTGAGAGCAAATTTAAGAGCCACCTGCAGTTTGTTGCGGCTTGGACACTGAATGCCCTATTCCTCTTACCATGCGAAATTAAATGGCAAATCATCCACCTAACTCCCAGACATTTAAAAACTTGTGTCTCATCCACTACTTATTTATATTGAATTCTCCCAACAATCCTATACGATAGGTAGATACAACTATTATTTCACATATGAGAAAACAGAGCAAGGATGTGAAATAACTTCATCAGCCACTCTGCTTATAAGATGTGGAGTTGGGATTTGCACAGAGAGCCTGGAACCTGAGGGTAGCCTCATAGCCACTGAGCTGTAGTAATTCCTTACATTAAAAACAATGTAAACAATAAAGGAAAATGAGTGTCGTACTCCAGCAGCTCCTCAAATAATAATTTAAGCAAATTGGTTAATAAAACAGAAATGGTAACACTTAGATAGTCTTGAAATAATATATTACAGCGTATTGAGCAAGAAATCTTGTCTGTGGAATGTAAAATTGGTTTGATAGAGAGCACTAGGCATCTCTCAATAGAACCAACTAGACTCTTAGGAGCCTACGTTAGAGACTATTAAAGTCTCTCATTGACCTTATCTGAGGACAGGGAAAACACTGAAAATTATAGGAAAATATACACTGAAATAAATTAATTCTCTAGACTAATAGACATCATATTTCAAAACGATAACTATAACGGATGCTAAGGGATGTAGCAAACCTGTGAGAATAAAAATTAGCGGAAATCACTGAAGTCCAGGGTGTGCCCTGTGTCAGGTACCATGCAAGGGAATATAGTTTCAATATGAAAGTCATTCTGTCTGATCCTACATTTGTTCCCTGACATCTAATCAGGTAATCATCTTACTATATCACATAAACACACAATTACCTAATAAATTTTTCAATAGGGATTTAAACACTATTTTATGTCAACATATGTTTTATAGGCCCTAAAATCTTAAAAATAATTTATTGAGGTGAAGTTCATATAACACAAAAGTAACCGCTTTAAATGAACAATTCAGTGGCATTTAGTACATTCACAATGTGGAACCACCTCCTCTCCCTAGTTTCAAAACATTTCCATCACTCTAGAGTAAAACCCCACATATTAAGCAGTTCCACCCATTTTTTTTTCTCTTCTCTCAGACCCTGACCACCATCCATCTGCATTCTGTCCCTATGGATTTTCCTATTCTGGACATTTTATAGAAATGGAACCATATAATATGTGACTCTGTGTGTCTGGCTTCTTTCACTGACCACACAGTTTTTGAAATTTGTTGTAGTATGTATCAGTGTTTCATTTTTTATGGCTGAAAGATATTCTACTGTATGCATGTACCACAATTTGTTTATCCATTGGCTTAATCCTTGGATTGATGCACACTTGTACTGTTCCCACCTTCTGGCTATTTAGAATAGTGTTGCTATGAGCATGTGCACTAGTGAACTTGTTTGAGTAACTGTTTTCAGTTATTTGGGGTAAAGGTCTAGGAGTGTAGTTGTGAGATCATAAGGCAAATTTGATTAAAGGGACCAACAGTTTTCCTCAATAGCTGAGCAATTTTATATTCCATCAGCAACCTATGAGGGCCTCAATTTCTCTACATTCTTGCCAACCTTGTTTTTTGTGTGTGTTTTTTTAAATTATAGTTTCCCCTGAAATTTTTCATGTTTTAAAATACAGTACTTGAAATCCTAATTGCTTTTAAAGGGAAAAACAATCAGATACCAAATAAAAATAAAACAAAAACCCAAGCCACATTTCCTGTACTAATCCCCCCAAATCTGTTCTACTCCAGTATTTCAGAATTCTCATCTTGATGACAGGCACACATGGGCATGTAAATATATGTTAGGATACTTCCTTCTTCTCTTTTAATGTGGTTAGCAGAGTGCTATACATGATATAAAAAGAAATGTAGAAGCCTTCAAAATAATTAAAATATTTATGCACCCTGGTGGGATGTTTCTATGACAAAAATCAAAAAGGTTTAATTAACAGCTCATTGACTGAATCAAAGTTAAATGCGCTCTTTCAGCTAGAGCATGGATGTTGCATTTAATGAGTCAGAGCTCACACAGAAAGTAAATTGCACACCAGTGATGAGTAACTATCCCTTTACAGTAGATTAACTCACCAGGCTGTGTCTGTTTAAAATAGAAAGCTATAAAGGGTAGAGAAAAAGAGAGAATTGGCAACTACAACAGTTGATAAAGAAACTTGTCAGCCCTCCAAGAGTTGTATGTATGTGTCAGTGAACGTGATGCCCTCACATTTCAAGTGCAGCACTTGAAGCAGGTAGGTAATCAAACACACACACAAAATGGTAACATTTCTGAATAACCTCGAGTACAGGTTAACTACTCAATTAAACCCTTCTCTTTTGATAACTCTCAAATCCTACTATTGAAGTTTCACCACTTGTGCCCACAAGCTAAATGACAGTGTTATTTTATTAATCATGAAGGTGAGCCATCTTTATCACAGTCCAAATAAATGATTTTAGATGATCCTTTAGTACATAAAGAACTGCTTAAAACACCTGGAAGTAAGCAGATATTAATATACCAGATAAAACATATTGGACTCCTACTCTGTGCTGGTCACTATTCGAAGCACAAATATTTTATCTTCACAAATATTCTATAAGATAGGCAATATTATTATTCTGATTTTAAGTTGAAGGAAACAAATCTCAGTAAGATTAAGTAAGTTCTACCAAGTCACACATTTTGTAACACACACACCAGATTTCAAATTCAGTCCATCTAACTCCAGTATCTGTGTCAATACCATCTGAGCAATTTAAAAAATTAAAAACTTATACTCCCACTATACTACCATGACCACCATTCTGGGTGTTTTTTTTTTTTAAACCAAGGCAACTCTATTGTTTTTTCCTGATTATAAAGCAGTATTTTATTAGTATAAAAGAAGTAAAGTGTAACGAAAACAGGAAATAATAGTCTATAGTGCCACCACACAAAGATAAGACTTCAATAAGCAGTCACATTTATTTCTAAGGATACAAACACAGATATAGTTTTAAGAAAGAGGGAGAGAGAGAGAGAGGAGTGAGATGGCCTGGAACATATTAAATAACTGACGTTATTAACTTTTTAAAAGATATTATTATGGCTCCATGTAGCTGTAGTTCGTTTATCTTTATTGTCATAAAATATCCTAGGGTATAGATATACCACAATTTATTTAGCATTTCTTCCTTAGATGGATATTTAGATTGTTTCCAGTTTGAGTCTATTGCAGATAATACTACTATAAGCATTGCTTTTATATCTTGGTGCACATAGTACATACTGGTTCTCTGGGGGTGTGGTGGGGAAGAACCCCAATTTATGGCATTCAACAAGGTTCTAATGTAAATACTAGTGCTATGACCAACCGCAAACTAATGCTGGTCTAAGGGTCAGATCGCAGATCACAAAGTTTTTGAAAATTTGACAGCTGGCTCTCTGAGCCAGCACTAGCTGGTTTGAACACATCATTCCATATTTATACATATAGAACCTGTGGATTATAGAGTCCATACATGTTCACCTTTAGTCAATAATGCCAAATAGTCTTCCAAAGTAATAGTACCAATTTACATTCCTACCAGAAGCACACGAGAATTCCCAATGTGTGTCAGACTGTTAAATTTTAGGCATTCTGGAGGGTATGTGATAGTATGTAATTGTGGTCTTATTTTCTATTTTCCTGATTGACAATGAGCTTGACAACCTTATCATGGGCTTATGGCTATTGCAATTTTCTTAGGATTCTTCAAGTTATTCGCTCATTTCTCCTTGTCTATTTTTTCTTACTGGTTTCAGAAGACCTTAGGTACTTAGGATATATCAATGTTTTAAGTGTTGAAAATTTCTTCACAAGACTATAGCTTGCATTTTTACTCTCTTAATGGAGCCTTTTTATGAATAATCATAATGTGCTCATATTTATTCACCTTAACCTCCTGATTAGGCTTTTTGCTTTGTTCAAGTTACACTTGTCCAAGATCATGACGACACTCTCCTTTATTGTCCCCTGATTCTGTATTGTTTTGCCTTTTATACTCTTATTTATTTTCTACATAAAAAGTAGATTTTGCATATGACATAAGGTAGGAGTCGAGTTTCATTTTTACTTTTGTGGTTATAAAATGCCCCGGCATGATTTATTGAAAAATATTTTCCTTTGGAGTAGCACTCATTTTATAAACCAAGACTCCACATATGCTTTGGTCTTTTTCTAGACTCAATTTGATTCCACTGCTCTGTTTTTTCTATCTTTACATATATATAACACTATCTTTTTTAGAGAAGCATTATGCGAAGTATGGATAGAACAAGCCAACTCACACTGTCCTTCTCTTCTCCAAGGATAATTATGGTTACTTTAAAGATTTTTTCACAGATTTATTGAGGTTTGATTGATTCACAATAAGCTGCTCATATTTAAAGTGTCAACCAAATTAGTTTGACA
Source organism: Miniopterus natalensis (assembly GCF_054644295.1). NCBI lineage: Eukaryota > Metazoa > Chordata > Mammalia > Chiroptera > Miniopteridae > Miniopterus > Miniopterus natalensis. The sequence continues at coordinate 19,193,676 of NC_142093.1, read as the reverse complement.
CACGTACACCCATACACATGATCACAAATCAAGATAGTGCATACAAAAGATCGTTTCCCTTGCCCATTTGTTATCCCTCCATCTCACCCTTTAATCTACCTCCATTCACACTCAGGTAACCACTAATCTGTTCTATTGGCATGAATTAATTTGCCTTTTCTAGAATTTTATGTAGAGTGTATATTACATACTATCCTTGCTGGTTTTATTCACTCAGTATAATTATTTTGAGATTCATCCATGTTGTGTGTATAGTTCTTTTTATATCACTGAGTAGTAGTTGAATGTCTAGATATTCTACAATTGGCTACCCATTCATTTGTTAATGACCATTTTTGTCATTTCAAGAGTTTGCATGTTACAAGTAAAGCTGCTGTAAACATTCATAAGTTGTACATTTTCATTTCTCTTAGGTAGATACCAAGTAGTGGAATGACTGGGTAATATATAGGGATGTGTTTAACTTTGTAAAAAACCTGTCAAATTTGTTCCAAAGTGGTCGTACCATTTTATGTTCTCATAAGCAATGGAGGAGCCCTCGGGGAGCTCCGCGTCCTCAGCAGCATTTGGTATAGCCAGTCTTTTTAAGACATTCAAATTGGTGTGTAGCAGCATCTCATTGTGGTTTTAGTTTGCATTTTCTATAAAGCTAATGACGCTGAGTATCTTTTTATTGGTTTATATGCCTTCCATATGACTGCTTTGGTGGAGTGTCATTCAAATACTGCGTCTAGTCTTTTATTTGGGATGCTTATTTTCTTAGTGAGCTTTGTGATGTTCATATATATATAAGTACATATATATATATGAAAATCATGTATACACATATATATATTCTTCATACAAATCTTTTATAAGATATGTTATTTACAAATATTTCCTCCCTGTCTGTCGCTTGTCTCTTCAGTCTCTTAATAGTACTTTTTGAGGAGCAGGTCACATTAAAATATTCACCAATATAAAGTTGTCATGATCGTCTTTGTGCAAGAAACTTTGGCATCACTCTATGTCTTTCGTATATGGATAAATAAAATAAATTTCCTAGGTGAAAGGAGGAGTTGTTTCAGAATTTTCATACATGTCCTCAAGTTGATTCCCAGAAAGCGTATATCAATTGCACTCTGAGAGGATCTATAAATGCCTTTGTGTCACCATCCCTCATTAACATTAAATGGTGCATCCTCAAACCTGTTAATTTGATGACTAGGAAACATATTGCTATATATTTCTCTGATTATTCGTGATATTGATCTATTTTTAAATTTGTATTTGGGCTCTTCTGTGAAAATTTTGCTTTGAACCCTTTCTTTCTCTTTCTATTAAGTGTGTATGTTGCCTATGAGTTAGTGCATAAAAGAAAGAGGGAAATAAAAGATGACACTGAGAAAATATTAATATGTTTAAATGCATAAGAAAAATACTAATGAAATTTTGCTATGCAAGATTGTTTATGCCTCTCTTTAAATGCCTAAAATAAAAGCACAAAGACAGTTTTCTAAAGAGCCATTTTTCGTGAGGAGAAAAGGTGAAGGAAGGCAGTCGTGCCACAGGTAAATCCCCATAATTGTCAGGTCCATCCCCACTTCCGTTACTTTTCTCCTTTTGGCATATCTGATGCTCAGCTTTTCCTACCTGAAAATATTTGTGTCGCCTTGCTTTTATTACTCTATTTCTTAGAATATAAGGACATCTTCCTGCCTTTTCTGATGACAGGGCTAAAAAGTCCAGGCCCTGCCAAAGATTCTTTAGCCGTGTCTTTGAGGGGAGATCCCTGTTTAACTCTTGCCTAGTCAATGGGCACCCACTCCATCTCCACCTGTGATGTGCTCTACTGAGAGGTGCCCCTTTGAAAAACAGATTTCAGAAATGACCAGAGCATCTACCTGTAAGAATTTGATTTATGGCTCTTATTTGAAACCATTGATGGACTTTTCAGTAGACAATCTTAATGACATTGCATATTCTTTACACAATACATATTTAATGATCAGGCTTTATGTGCCAGGCAATTTTCTAGCTTTGGTGTAAGAGAGTGGGAAAAAAACCACAAACCCTACTTCATGGAGTTTACATTTTAGCCTATATCTCTCTGAATAGATGGCACACATCTTGCTGTGACTCCCTTTCAACTGTTCTGAAAGTAAACACATAATTAAGATGTCTAATGAGCCTCTAACATTGTATAGTCCCTGTGGCCTGTATTTCTTTTCAAATTTCTCCAAATACCTCTTTCCACATAGAATAAAGCCAATACATTGAAATGTAATTTGATGTCTTCCTATGAAAGAAAGCTTGAGAACAGGTCGTTTTAAGTGTTTCATCTAAGTATGCGTGGAGATAGTTTTATTGAATAGTTGCAATGAAGACACATGTGAGAGAAAATAATGACATGACATTAAACTGCTTTTAAATGATATCATCTAGTATTTCTTGAGCACTTACCATATCCCTCGCATTTTTCTAACCCTTTAACTTATATTAATGTGTGAAGTAGGTACTAGAGGAAAGCAAAACACAGAGACATAAATACTTGAACAAGATATTCATGATTAAACAATGAAAATGGGGGGGTGGCAAAATTAGGGCTAGCATTTGTAATCACTGTGCCCAAGTCCCAGGCATCAAAGTAATAGGACTCTATGCTCACAGTTCTCCACTGGTTTCCTTCTTTTACTGGGACAACTAATACCAAACTTGCCTTTCCTCTCTTGCTCAAACCTCTAAGGTCTTCATAGGACAGGTACTTATCAACATAATATGGCAACCCCAAGATTTATATAAAACACATATACTCACAGTAACTGGAGGGGAGGGTAGCAGGAAGCTCGGAAGACAATGTCCCTTCCTTTTCCTGTCCTCTCAATTTTGGGGCAGCCTTTCCTGTCAGAAAGTGGTTCTGGGGAAAGATCAACAGAGACAATCGATGTTTTAAGCCTTTATCAATATCTGATGACATCATAGTCTGTACAAGATAGAGCTTAAATGTGATAAAAGCTACTACTTAAGCCCATTTAAATCACGACTAACAGGAGAATTATTCAGACACTTGTAAAAAGGATAGATGAGATATAAAGAAATATTAGAGCGACTAATGGAGTAAATCCCTGGGCCTGAACTGGTCTGATAGTCCCACCTGTGGAACAGAAGGTAGAGAAGAGTCCATAACCACTGAGCCTGAGAGTGTAATGAATACTAAGTACATTCTTAATATAATTATAACTCCCTCTGCAGCTAATGAGAGCCTGTTATGTGGACTAAGAGCGCAATGAAGCAGCATACCATGACTCCCAGAAATTCTTGAAAGAAAAATATAAAAACTCCAACAAAATTAAGAACAAAATATCTCAAATACAGACTGGTGGTAGGTAGTAAAATCATAACACGGGGTTTGAAAATAGACTAAGACCAACATCCCTATTGCTATTTAGATACCCTTATGCACATCGCAATGTGTGGGGAAAATAAGCAATATCTAAATTCCCATAAACATCCGAAGAACTGTTTTACAACTCAGACAGTGACAGCAAATCGGCTCAGGGACATGATGAAAAACCACTAGGGCCGCAGGGGCTGAGCTGAGGGACTCCAAACAAAGAGGGTAAAATAGAATTACTCACAGAGCCCTCAGGGCAAGACCAAAACCCCACTTTAGTTCATTCTGATAATCTGTGAAGGTAACGATATAAAAATGTAAATTGCGACTAGGAAACTGGGAAGTGTTGAAGCTTCAAACACCAGAGAGAGCCCCGGTCCCACGATTAGCCTCACGGTAAACAAGAACACGGTGTTCAAGTAGGCAATTACAAATAATTTTAATGTTTCAGTGGCTATATATTTCCTAATGCCATGAGGAGACTGGTTGTATTTGATAAATTCCCCATAATTTGCTTTCTCAAAGTTTTATAGTGACAAGTCAAAATAAACCCCACCCTAATTAAAATAATCTAAAATATGGAAAGCCCAGACTAATTAATTCATCATGAGTACAGGATGCTCGTCTAGAAATTGCAGGGATTATTTCAGTCTGTAGGCCACACTGTTTTGCTGGGAAGAAACCTAGTCCATGTGGCAGTCACGTTCTCTGCCAGGGAGAGATTGGAGAAGGAACACACCGCATGGTCTTCTGATTTTTATCACATTGATGGAACCTACACTCCTCACGTTAGAAGCATTCAATCAAGGTCCCTCAGAAGCTGATTTGTTTGAAATGGTTGAAGGAATCTTTCCAAACGTCTGGAATTCCCAGTGTTCTCCATGAGGGTTTACTGGTCTGGATTCATCATAAATGGACCAGTCCATTCATTCCATTTACTTAAAGAGTTACCGAACGTTTCTAATATAAATTTGGCTGCAACAGTATTCAGGAAGAATAATAAATCAGTATTCCTTATTTAGCAGAGAAAAGTCTTTCGCTCAAAACCTTTACCCAGTCAAGCTTACTCTCTCTGAATAAATGAAAGTGTTATACATGTGTGTTCATGTGAAATAAATGCATTAAACGGACTAAATCATTTTATTCTAATCAATGTCATGCCAGTGTCAATTAGTTGTATTTCATATTTGTAGGTGCTCTGCTTTGTTCTAAAAATGGAAGAGGGAGATGAAATGGGAGGGAATTTTAAAAAGTAGAATATAATAATGTACTTCAAAGATTTATAGCCCAATAAAAATATGTACAGTAGCAACAAGAGAGACTTAAAGTTTCGGAGGAAGATTGGAAAAAAAAATTAGACAACTCATTTAACAGGTAAACTGAAGCTAAATTTTTCTATGAGGTTAAATCTCTTGAAAGATATGGAGTAAATTTTGGCAATCCTCTTTTCTGTAAAAAACACTATCTTTTGTGAATAATGCAGCAGCAATCTTTACAAGATAGTTATTATAAACCCTCTGTCATTTAAACGAGCAAGTGTTACAGGAATTCAAAGAAGGGAGAGATTAGAATGGAAAAGGCAGGACTTGGAAAAGGGTCGGAGTAATGTGAACGGAGAGAGAAAGGACGTTTCAGGTGTGCAAGTCCAACTGCTCAAAGGCAGGGTGGAAAGTCAGCGATTTAGTCGATTGGAGCAGTAATTTGTGCCGGAGAAATAAGTCTGAAGAGGTACATGCGGAGTGACTCTCAGCACAGCAGAGGGTTTGGAAAGCCTACTTGTGGATATCCGAAATAATTAAATAAAAAACCAAACAGGTTGTTCATTTTCCAGTAGATATAAGTGGCAATTAAACTTGCTGTCTGGTTTTACAGTCTTTTTTTCTCCCCAGTTTTTCTCCTTTCAAACACCCTATTCTTACCTCACTCCCCCTCCCTGTGTTATTTTGTTTACCCCTTTCCTTCATGGAGAAGTGTTATTTCTGAGGATATTTTTATTTATTGAAAGCATGTCACTTTCGTTTTCCAGTGAGAAGTTCTAAGGTTTGAGCAGCCATGCTTTTAGGTGACAGTTTTGAACCGTCCCTTTCAGTCCCCTGCCAGGTACACGTCAGTCAGATGGCAGACGAAGGGGATCAGGATGCTCGGGGTTTGCTGCGCCGGTGACTTTTCAAATGGGTTTTCCTGGCGCCCCAGAGCTCCAGGGGAGCCGCTTCAAGCAGAGCTGCTGCGCTTTTATTTATTTTATATTGAAACCCTGAATAAGTATTTATTTGGAAAAATGCTTTGAACACTAGCTCATAATTATTTTGCCCTAAGTTCAATACTGCCTCTCACCTAGGTTTTGTTTCTTCAAATGCACCAAATGTGGGCTCAGGTTTCCAATTATATCTTCAGCTAAGAAGCACGCGTTTAGGACAGACTTGCAGAAGCAGCTAGATTGCATCTATTTCAGTCTTTGTTAAAAGACTAGAACAACAAACCTGAAAAGATAAATGACATGTCAGAGCCATGCTGAAGACATGTGGTAATTAATAGGCAGCGGATAAGTTCACTTATCAAAATTCTGGTAGCGCACCATTCCTACTTTGAATTTAAATATTATTATTTGTGCATGTAAAATTTGTAGCATATACACTGAAAAATAAAAATTAAATGTTGCAATTCAAAAGCAGTAGAGGGAAACATTTGAGTTAAATGAAAAGCACAGCCAATCAAAAGTAAAAAGAAAGTCAAATAGTAAATAATAATAATAATAATAATAATATAATAGGGGGAAAATAAGATAAAAAATATTCTAGTATCATTATCCTAACAAATTAATATTGTTTACTCTAAACTACAGAGTAAAACTACTAAATGTAGTTTACAGAAATAAAAATTGTCAGACTATTTTTCCAGATATATGTGAGGTTTATAAGAGTCATATTAAAAATAATTTTAAAATTATAAAGCAGTAAAATATTACATTGCAATCATAAACTTATGCAACAGCATGATGAGATTTTATTATACTACTATCAGTAATTACAGACAAAGCAAACAGAAAAATCAGAAAGAATACATATATTTGAACTGTATGTTTAGCAAATATGATCTAATAGGCACATATAATATCTTGCACCACACAATTGGAAAATATTATTTTCAGGCATCCAAGCAAATGAATAAATTTTGGCTACATTCTAAACCTTAACACAAGTCTCAACATTTTCCAAACACTAGTATCATATGAACCATTTTTAAACAATAAGGTTAGGTTGGATATCAATAATAAAAATGTAAAAAAGGAAACTATGAATTTGAAAAATTTTAAAAGCACTTTAAATAACTGGGTCTTTTGGTCTTAATTCTTTTTTTAAAGCAAATCCTTTTCTTTTTTAATTTTATTTATTGATTTTGAGAGACATTAATTTGTTGTTTCACTTATTTATGTATTTGTTGGTTGATTTTTGTGTGTGTCTGACCAGGGCTGAAACCCACAATCTTGGCCTATCGGGACAATGCTCTAACCAACTGAGCTACCCTGCCAGGGTCTGGTCTTATTTCTATTAAGTAACCAATACCCTCGAGCTCAAGTGAAATTCTAGCCCTATTGTCTATAAACAGTCCGTACTCCTGAGTGCTCTAAAAATCTCTGAAGAGCCAATTTGCTCTTCTGCGAGGAGTCAGTAAATACTCTGTGTACAGAGGTGGCTGAATTGTACAGAGATGGAATGAGTCTCAGAAAGAGAGACTCAATGATTGCCTCAGGAAGCTGGAAGACTGTGCTGATGACTGCCCTGGAAACGGACATGTATCACAACATGTGGTCCACACAGTGCTTGTGTGTGAATTATTTTATCTAGTTCTCATAAGCATTCTACAGGGTAAGCATAATCCCACAGTTGAGGAAACAAGTTCAGAGAGGTTGTTTTGTCCAAGGTCACATATTAACAAGAGGCAAGGTCGGGTCTCAAAGGCAGGTGTGTTTCCAAGCCCAGGGCTCTTTTCACTAACTCTGAATCCTTGGCCAGATCACACAGAGATATTAAAGTTTTCCACTGCAAATATATCAGATACTCAGAGAAAGTTCTGTGAGCCCAGGATGGCTGAGATAGACTTTGGTTAGGAGGAAACATTGGACTAGAAGCGATGCAGATGCATTAGCGGAGGTCAATGTACCGAGCAAATCAGTGGAGCATCTGGGCTTGAGATGACCCAAGGACACATTATGCAATAGAGAGCCTGGTAACAGATGTCATGGGATTCATGGACAGAGAACGTTAGCAAGACGTGTTCATACTGGGGTATCTTTAACATGAATCTTCAAGATTCTGAAGTACATTTTTGCTTAATGAAGAGTGGTCTTCGGTGTGCTGATTTTCTTTGCATTAATAGAACTTCCATCTGCATACTGTGGACCAGGGGCTTTCAAGTAGAGAATTGGAAAGAGCTGACTGGAAGAATCAATGGAGCGTGTTCTCTAATGTCCTTGTGGGATTGGTGCTGGGAGAACTGGGACGCCCTGCAAACGGAATGCTGTCACTCTGCCATTTCTGTTCTGAGCTACATAAAAATGCAACACCATGAATGGCAGAATGCTTTGCTAGCTGAGACACTCTTTCATTTCCATCATGTTCGGGTTATGAATATGACATACCTTTCACTTAAACATCAAATTAAAATGGAAATGTTCTTTACCTCACAGGTTTTCTTTCAGAACCATGTGTATTAACATTTGCTTTTATTTCCCCTTGAGTGGTTCGATAACAAATCCCCCAGCAGAGAAGTAGCTTTCCTTGATAAAGGTTCTCAGGTTTGCCTTTGAAAAGCTTTAAGTAAGTTTTGTATTTTCCTGGGGAAAAAAAAAAAGGTGTTCTTAATGTTATCTTCTTTTTTTTCTTCTGCTTTCAGAAATTTCTTATTGAACAATATGGTTGAATTATTAGCTAAATTAATACATATGTGTGTGAAATGTATTAGTATTTGAATGTATGCCTAAGGGGTTTTTTTTGCTGTTGAAATTGTATTGAAGGTTTTCAGAATCTCTTTGAATAATGCACAGCCTTCAGAGTACTTCCTATAGAGTAAAATGTTTTTTGTATCCTATTTCCCAGTCTTTTAGGATCCCCTATTATATTATTTCATGGTAGTAAAAATCTCAAATATTTTATCAGCTTATTGGGTATTATTAGAGTTTTTAAAAAAACTCTTAGCTTGGATGACAAAAGGTGCTATATGACTATTTAGAAGAAATGGAAATTGGTTGAAAGTCTACTTTGTGCACACACTTTTCCTCACCTTATATGCTTTAATTAATAAATCAAATTAATCAATCTTGTGAATTTTTTAAAAATTTCCCCTTTATAATGAGAATTTAAAATAAGCTCAGAGAAGTATTTTTCCCATACAATTAAAAAATGACAAATGTGACATTTAAACCTACGTATATCTAATCCTAACATCTCTACTATGTCTATTACGCCATGCTGATTTTTAAAATTTAGGTATGATCCTTGTCTTCCATACATGAATCTGTGTCTCCTGGGCTGCAGCTTCTTTTTGTTCAAATATTTTTCATTCTTTATTATTCTAAAATTAATTCTGGTTTATACTTTCACACCATGGGAGGAGAGATGGGCATTTATCTATCTGACTATAAATGACCAAGTAGGCCTGGTCTTAGCTCAATTGTACCTTTGTAAGAATTTTTAAAATGGCATTTTTTTCTTAACTTGTTTTACTTTGTTGGGCAGGAGAATTATTGTAGTAAACAGACAAAACCACCACATTTGCAATCTGAACAATGCTCCAACCTGTACATGATACTCAGTGTCTTTGTAATTTAGGAACATTTGGCAGAAACTACCAGGAGACATTCCAGCTCCAAAGTGGGAGGTATTTCTAACATAGTTTCTAACAGTCAGAATGAATTGTTTCATTAAGGTGCAAGTCCCCTATCACTGGAGGAATTGAAACCTTGGCTTAATTAAATTCACATATTAAGTGGAAGTTATAGATAAGATTTTAAACATAAGTGGTAGTTAGACTACATAATCTTTAATGATTTTCCCAATCCTAGAATTCAATATTCTATTTCAAAAAGATTTAGTGAAACTTAAAAAAAAACATATAAAATATATCTCCTCTTATATACCCAGGAAAGTACAGACATGGCTTTAAGAAAAATAAATAAATCTAGTTCAATTTATTTCTTTCCTTGAAGAATGAAGGAAATGTCTCGTTTTTATAAATCTTAATGTCTTGTATTTATAAATCACCCTTCATGCACATGGTTCCATTGGTTTCTGAAAACAATGGGAACCGAAAGGCAAGTGTTAATTCCATGTTGAGATGAGAAAGCAAAGGTTCAGAGATCTGGTTTCACACAATGTTTCGTGAATAAAAGCTGAGGAGAGTCAACCTCAGATCTTTTGATGTCCCATCCTTACTCTGTGTACCATTCTTCCTCTAGAAAATTTTAAGTTTAATTCTAATTTGCCAAAGCAAAAATGGAAATATAATAAGCCATGCAATTTTTATTATGTGAAAAAAAAAGTTTGTTTGGCAGGGCATCAAGTGAGACAAACATTTTTACTACTATAATTTATTTGTTCACTTGTTTGTTGAACGATTTCCTACTAGAATGTAAAACGTCTTAGGAGGAGTCTGCCTCTCACCTTAGCTAGTTTCTACCAGCTAGGCTCTCAAATATTAGCTGTTTGAATGAATAAATGGTTTAAACAATTAATTATGTGGTCTGTGTCCAGTAAACCTTAGCTAAAATATGAGATTCAACAACAGTTTTATACATAAATCCACATTAAATATATAATCAGAAAAGCATGGGCTTATGAAATGCTACAAATAGGACAGCCTAAATATCAAGATAAAATTTGTGTAGACCAGATAATCAGGTGATTGACTGCATAGCCCCTTTTAATGGGCTGTTTGGACAGTGTACACAAATGGGTTTTTGTATAGTCAAAATTGAATTTTAGCTCCCAACTCTTGGTCCCTTACTATTTCCATTGGGAATCACCTCTTCTCCCCTCTACTCCATATTAGTTTCCTGTTATTTTCACTAACAGCACAGGAGAGGGTCTGTCAGTCCTGATTGAATTCAAGATATAAAAAAGATTTTTATCTGTTGGAAGTATTAAATAATACACAGGTAGGAAGAAAATGATATGCAAATAGCTCCAAATAGGGTAGGACATAGTAGCTACACTGCAGAATCAAGAAGCTACTTACCAAACAATACATTGCAAACCGGACCTGGCGCTGATACCAAAGCAAAGAAGAACAGAAGGCTTTGGGTGATTTTTCTTCAAGTGGCATCAAGTCTTCTTCCATTTGGTTCTTTGAGGAGAAATTTGTTAATTTTATTTTTTTTGTATTTTTACTAAGACTCTTTTTCTAGAGCTGTATTGGGTTCACGGCAAAACTGAGTGAAAGATACGGAGGTTTCCCATGTATCCCCTGCCCCACGGGCACAGCCTCCTCTATTACCAGCCTTCCCCTCTAAAGTGGCGCCTTTGTCACAAATGCTCAGCGTTCATTGGCACATCTTGATCAGCCCAAATCCACAGTTTGCATTCTGTTCACTCTTGGGGTTGCGCTGTGCATTCTGTGGGTTTGGGCTAATGAATGATGACAGGAACGCATCGTCATGGGCCCGTGCAGAGAATTCTCGAAGCCTTAAAATCCTCTGTGCTCCACCTGTGTATCCCTTCCCCCCCGAAGCCCTGACAACCACTGATCTTTTTAGTATCTTAATTGTTCTGCCTTTTCGAGAATGTCACAGAGTTGGAATCATACAGTATGTAGCCTCTTCAGATGGACTTCTTTCACTGAGTAATATTAATTTAAGCTTCCTTTGTGTGTTTTCATGGCTGGATAGCTCATCTCCTTTTAGCTCTGAATAGCAATCCTGTGTCTGAATGGACCAGTTTATCCAGTGCCGACTGAAGGACACCCTGCTTGCTTTCGGGTTTTGACAATCCTGAGTGAGAGTGCTATAAACATTCGTGTGCAGGTTTTTACATAGGTTTTACATAGTTTTCTACTCCTTTGGGTAAATACCAAGGAGCATGATGGCTGGATCATATGGTAACAATATGTTTAGTTTCGTAAGAAACTGCCAAACTGTCCTCCATAGTGGCTGCCCCATCTTGCATTCCCACCAACAGTGGATGAGCGTCTCTGAGGCCCCACATCCTCACCAGCATTTGGTGTTGTCAGTGTTCCATATTTGGGCCATTCTTACAGGTATGTAAGAATGACTGGTTCCTACTGTTGATTGAATTTGTATTTCTTTGATGACATATCATGTGGAGCATCTTTTTATATGTTGCTTGATGTCTGTATACTTTCTTGAGTGATGTGTCTGTTAAGGTCTTTGATCTATTTTTTAAGCAAATTTTTTGTTTTCTGATTATTGAATTTTAAAGCTCTTTGTATATTTTGGATTAGCAGGCCTTTATCAGATACGTCTTTTGCAAATATCAGCTCCCAATCTGTGGCTTGTCTTCCAATTCTCTTGACATTGTCTTTTGCAGAGCAGGTTATTTTTTAAAATTTTAATGAAGTTAATTTATCAAGTATTTGTTTAATACATTATACCTTTGGTGTTTTACCTAAAATACCATTGTCATACTCAAGGTCATCTAGCTTTTTAAATTGTTTTTTCCCCCAGAAAATAACTGGAAAGAGTTTCTCTGCCTTAGAATTACAGTGCTGACTTTGTTCTCTTGGGAAAAAATAATGATGTTGAAATAAAAGCCTTATAGATTGGTTCTATCATTTTTCTTAATAAGAATTAAAGCCCTATTCTCTTCAAGAAAATACGGTAAGCTTTCACTTCAGTTGCACTCACTCCTTTAAAGTTATATGTTAGCTACCTTTTAGTCTGCATCTTTCTTTTTCTAATTGATGCCATTAAATAAAGAAGGTGCTGATTTGAGGAGACAACTGACATTTAAAATGATAAAGATAAAATACTAAAGAGAAAACTAACAAATTTTACAAGTCTGTGGGAGAGGGAAGTCATGGCAAGGGAGGCAGAATATCAATTATAACAAGATGTTAACTATTTTTAACAAGATAAAACAGGAAGAAGCTAGGCATACATTATTTAGAAACAATTGGCGTCATCAGGCAACATGGTATTCATGATGCTGGGACACGTAATCATTGATATTCTGACCACAGTTTAACTCGAACTTACTGAACCTTATGTTTCTGGTGCCACAAAACAGCAAGTTCAAATCATCGTTTGTTGGGGTGAGGGAATGCAGCAGGGAAGGGGGTGGCAGAGCCTCAACGATATAGCAACAGCTTAAGAACAGAGAAGTCTGGGTTCTAAAGATAGTAAAGCAATATTGCCAAAGAGGGTGGTGTTGAGGGAAGTCTGTAGAGAGCAGTCAAGAAGACAAAAACACAGGGGAAGGATGAAAGAAGATCCTAAGAAATTCTACAGCTTCTGAGAAGAGAGTGGTTTGGAGGCTGTATCTGTCACTTTCTGGGCAATGAGGTTGCTTTGGCAGATGTCTCATGAAAAGCCACTCCCTCTCTCCCTACTCTAGGATGTCGCAACCTCATCAGGGATTAGCTGTTCTTTCGGTAGGGATATATTTTCTTTATGTTCCTCTCAACTCATTTTCCCCTTCTCTTAGCTTTCCTTTGTTGTCTTGGATCTTCTTTAGTACTGAAGACTGCGGCAGAATTGCTACTTGGTGGTATTTTTTTGGCACAAGCGCACCAGGGGATATTAAGAATAAGAGACTACTGCCATATGGGATATTATGTCACTTAAAATGTGTTGCTACAAGGCAGTCAGTGTTGCAGGAGAAATATAAAAATATGGAGAAAAAATTGTTTATAGAACTTTAAAAGCCATAGGAGAATCTTAACCTTTTAATAGTCACAGCAAACATTTGCGCAGCACTTACAATGGGCCAGATATACTTCATATATGAATGAACTCATTCACTTCTCACACGGTAGATACTTCTATTTTGCCCATTTTACAAGTGAGGCAAGTCTACACCACTGTCTTGTTCTAGAGACCTTAAGACCCAGAAGGTGGAAGGTCTTGCTTTCCAGGGGAAACACACACAGATTTCTTTGCATTGACAGCACTAGAGCTCAAGGTAGGGTTGGATGTAAGAGGAAACAAAACTCAACAGCAGAAAAGAACTTTTGAAAGTCAAAGTAGGTCCGTTGTATTTCTTATATGTGAGTTACCTAGTCATAGTTAGAAAAGTAATTCTAATTTAGTTTAATTTTTTTTCTCACTTAATCTGAGAGCATTTCCATTTCCCGGTATTTTCAGACTGAATTGTTACTAGATGATGTTGATTGAAGCCAAAACAGTGACTTAGTACCACCTGGGAGGGGGCATCCATGACAGAGATGGTGTTTTGAATCATAAGGATTTAAAACATTTCTGGTTTTCTATTTTGTGTATTCCTATTAAAGGCATGCATTTTTAGGAAATATTTCATTAAACACTTAGAAGGTTGGGGTGAGGGAGATATCATTAAGTGATAATATCAATAGAATAGAACACTGTCCCAAGATAATGCTCAGCACTCCTGCTGGAGCATAAAAAGGGGGACAAAGCAGAAACACTGATTTTCCAAGCAGGAGACATTTGTTCAGTGACAATGTCTTATTACAGTTAATTTACTCTTAGTATACAAATGATGAATACAAGAGTAATTGCAGCCCCCGCAGATGAGGAAACATTGCTCTCCTGGTTCCTTTCTTCTTGGCCGGTACAAATCGCAGTTGGCAGCTGCTTGCTGCAGTGTTTAATATTTCCTTCTGTCTCGATCTTTTCCCATTATTTTTAGCAATGATTTTTCCTATTGACCTCCTCACACCCTCTCATTCTCAGTTTCTTCTACCTCATTGCACCCTGTCATTCTTAATAGTAATTTTTCATTTATTTATCTAAGATAGATTAAGAAATTATTTCTAAACCTGAATGTACATCAGAACCAGAATGTTTTATTAAAAATAATGAGTTCTGGGCCTCATCCCAGGAAAGCTTAACTAGCCATGAAAATCAGCAGTTTTAAAGTCAGTATTTTTTAAAAGATTCCGATATGATCATTATTTGCAGTCAAATTTGAAGATCCTTAATTGATATCCTTTAAATTATCCCAGTCAGCTTTCAAATGGTTTATTTCAAAGTGAAAGAACTTCTTAGATGCAAAATCAATGCATCATCCAGTTCAGAACAAATGCTCCTACACAGAAGCCCAAGTGTACCTGCTTTCTGAACCTCCGAACAGCATGTGAGCTCAGACGTGGGTTCCATGTTGAGTATTTTTCTGATTCCCTACTGTTTTGATGAATGCAAGATTAAGCAGGCAGTGGACCTCCCGCCCACAGAGACCGTTTTGAAAAAAATGGACTCTGATTGCAAAGCTTCCACTTGGAGTCCAGTCCTCGCAGGAGAAACCTTTCTAGATGAGAGAGCAGCCAGCTCCTTTCCTGAGATTTATATGCCTCTTCCGCCTGAGCTTTTATACACAGTTAGAAGAGACAGCAAGCCTGGCAACTCTCCTCTCATGCATTTTCCAAAATATGTGGCAAACATCTGATAAGCTCAGAGAGGCTCCGTTCGCTATTATTAGGCTGGCTCTTCAGTGAGTACATGTGAAGCTGAAGCCTACAAAGAGCCCACAGGCCCTGTGGACGGGTTTGCAGCATCTGCAGTCGTGAATTATTGAACGGCCCAGAGCGTTGTGACCACGACACCAGCCCTTACAATGCCTTTGGAAAATTACATTATTATGATTCATCGTGAAAATATATTATTTATGGGAAATTTTTAAGGGTCTTTTGGAAAGTATCAAGTATACAGCTTTCAGTGCAGTGAAAATAAAGTTCTTATGTGATTTTTCCAGACAAAAAGCAAAGCAAAGACATAGTTCTACTATTCGAGCAGTATCTATTTATTTAAATTTTATAGGGATAATACAAGTTTGCTAGCACACCTTTCAACTCCATGAGCTAAGTCACTATTACTGCTTTTATGTACTCTTAGGGTAGCAGATCACGTAACCTTAACCAGTTAGTTGTGATAGTTAAAATATATATTGAGTGGTCAGATATATATTGAGTGGTCTAGTGTCTTGCCAGGTACTGAATTTATTTATTTACTTTCAAAATAAAAATAAATGTACATTTTCCTTGTTATGACATACACAGTCATGTTCATTGTTTTTAAAAAATAGACAAGATAGGAGAAAAGGGAAAAAATAACCCCATCAGAATTTCACACATGCATCGTCCGTCCGTCCACAGTCACATTTCAAAAATCACACTTCCTTCCAGATGTTTATGTATACGTGCACATACACACAGAGACAGAGACAGAGACAGACAGAGAGACAGAGAGAGGATTGGGCCATTTCATACAATTTTTCTTCATATAATAACAACAATATGGAAAACAATATGGAAATTTTGTCAGTAGATACAGACCTGCATAGTCATTTATATAAATATAGAGAATGTCCTCATATGATTGCTCTACAATTTATTTAATATACCCTTTTACTGTTGAACACTTAAAATGCTTCTAATTTATTGCGCTCAAAAATGCATTAATACATATTAATACTTATTGTACATATGTCTTTGCATATTTGTATGCTTATTTCCTCAAGATAAATTTCTAAAAGGAAAACTACTGGCCCAAATTTCCCCACAGACATCACGGCTAACCTTCAAAACTGTGCTCTTTATCCCCATGTCACACATGAAGGAAACGAGGAGAATTAGCCTGCGCAAGACCACAGGGCCATTAAAAATCTGAATTCAGATGAGGATTAGTCAAGGTGGTTGCTGATCT
Organism: Miniopterus natalensis; assembly: GCF_054644295.1. Taxonomy (NCBI): domain Eukaryota; kingdom Metazoa; phylum Chordata; class Mammalia; order Chiroptera; family Miniopteridae; genus Miniopterus; species Miniopterus natalensis. The sequence goes on along the minus strand of NC_142093.1, from coordinate 19,177,453 downwards.
CATCTAACTGGTGCTTTAAAAATGTATTAAACTCAGACTGACTCTTGATACAATCAAGAGGTTAATTCCAAGTCCTCCTGGCCTTTGAGGTAATTATTTCCAAATAATAAATCTCAAGACCCATGCCTTATGTAATGGGAAGCCAGAACCCCAACAAGATTTCAGAGGCATATCAAGCACCTTATAGTCTTCTGATTGTCTCGTGTTCCACGGTTGAACTCTACAGAATTCTTGTTTCGGCTCTTCCAGTTGCTACTCTTTTTTGGTATCAGTTCTAACCAGAAATGGACCCTTACTCCCATTCTCTCAAACCCCATCAATACGAGATTGTTGCATGTAACTCAGTTCACCAAAGGTAGGGTATTAACACAGGGGAAGGATAGAACAGCTAGAACAACAAATAATGTTAAGATTAAATATTATCCAGTTCTTATTTTAAAACTCCTTTGCTTTTGCCAGTTTGGGGGATTTCTTACCATCCATCGACCCCCATTAACTCCATCCTGAGATGTGGTCAACTTCTCCCCAGCGAATCTGGCTGAAAATTAGAATTGCTGGAGAGGCTTTATCAACATGTTGTAGTCCAAGCCCCACCCAGGCCATGTAAATGAGAATCTTGGGCGAGTGGAACTAGGGAATGAGTATTTTTCAGCTCCCCTTGTCATTTCAACCTTGTTATAACTGGGTTGACAATCACTCTTTCAGACCCTAGTCCAGTCTTCCTCTTTCAGTTCCTGGGTCCCCAGTCCTCTGGCCTACTAGCCAAAACCTGCAAACTAGTATTTCTTGCTTTTGCAGAGCAAGGTGTTTCTTTTTTCATATCATTCATCATCTTCTTTTTCTTAACCTCTCTGCACAATGCCCTAAGGCAAGACCTTTCCATACTAAAAAAGGTGATTTCCTAAATAAAAGTGAAGTTCTCTCCTAAGGGAAAATCTGCTGTTTTTTGAGTGCTGGGCCAAACGTCAGCACTCTCCAGCGATGGAAGTTTTTCCTTTCCTCACTCATCTCTGTAATAACCTTTAACACATTTAGTAACAAATAGGCATTTCTACCCTCTAGCGAACTCCATGTTTGTGGCATCCATGGTAAAATACATAAATAGACTATTAAGTTGGTAAAGCCCAAATAATCAGCCAGGGAGTCCTCTCCTAATGGCCATAGGGTTGTGGGCCTTGGCTTAATCATAGGATTTAGGCGGCAATGGATGAAAATCAGGATGTGGCCGTTGAACCAGTGCATGCCTTTTGTCACAGGACGCATTCCGCTCACCATCTAAACTGTGAGTGCTGCCCCCTCTCCATGAATTGCTGGCAAGTGTCCACTGTATACTTTCCAAAGTTGCTATGCGTCTGTCTAGTTCATTCATTTACCTCCAAATTTGTTAACATTTATGGCACTTTTGTGTCATAAAAGTGTCACATTATGGCACTTTTAAATAAATGAGAATTCATAGCTAATATGTTTCTTATTGTAAATTATACATTCCTAGAAGTTAAGCAAATGTCTGCGACTCACTCTCAATTTATAATATTCTACAGTGCAAGGACACTATCTTTGAAAAAAAGTTTAATTAGGTGCTTGTATAACATAACAAACCTTTCCTGGTGCAGTTATGGCCTGGAACTCTGACACAAGCAGCCATCCCTGAAAGACAGGTCGAGTGGATTGTTTCCATCTTTTCCCTGGTGACGCCTGCCTGCCTGCCTTGCCTGTAAAACAACAAAGGAGAAATCGAGAGGAAGTTCAAAGCTGGCTCCTTCCAAGCAGAATACACACCGGGTGGGGCAAAAGTAGGTTTATAGCTGTGAGTATGCAAAACACAGAGCTTATTCTTGTATTATTATTTATTAATTACTGTATTACTTTCCACACAAACAAGTGTAAAACTACTTTTGTCCCACCCTGTACATAAATGAAGCAACTCGTCCGGTCAAGAGTCATAATCAGAATTTGCATCATGATTAAAAATTCACATGTTTAAGGACTGGTCTCCTTCGAGTGGGTTCTATGTAAATCTTAATGGAAAGACACATCAGCCTTTCTTCTTTCTGACATTTCATTTACTTCGCTACCTGCCTTCCTTTCTTGAGAGTTTGGGACTTTCCCTGTAGAAAGTCACAGGACCTGTGACTGTTAGGAGAAGCGACATTGCTCTGTATCACCCACACAGAGACAAAGTCTGCTTTTGCGTGAGATCTCCAAGGCGAACTGCTTTTCCCAGTCATTTCACAGACTGTGTTCTGTTTATTTTGCAGAAGTTCATCCCATCCTCCACAATCTCATTTAAAAAATACACTGCAATGTCCGTTGTGTGCTAATTGTTTGTGAATGGCTCTATTTCAAAGGGTGGCTCTGCTGTCTTAAATTACCTATTAATTTTTTTTTTTAAGAGAAAGGATGTAAAACTGACAGAAATGATCAATTGAAAAGCTGGGTTCTGAGATAAAGGAAAAATAGAAGATGCAAATTCATATCTAAAACATCTAAGCAAGGAGTCAATCCTAATAAATTGTTGATGGTTAGTGGAGTGCATTAGGTGATTCTGTTTTTACTTATTTCATACCCAAATGGAGTTAGGGCATGCCAGTGTTCAATCTCTGCAAAATGATACATGTGAGAGAAGTAGAATGTTTGTTAATATCTTGCTTCCAAGTAACATTTTTCAAAATTGGTTTTTCTTTATGTTTAAAGATTTAATTTTTCCTGTGATATGATGAAATTTATTTGTATGGAAAGGAAATAAGTTTTTCTGAGGCATTTCCCCTTTTTATGCTTTTAAAATCTGGTGTTCACATTGCAGAGAGTAAGAAAGGGAATGCAGAAATAATTAAAATAGGGAGTGACTAGTGGGTCTTCTAAGTCAGTGAAAGTGGAATTCTCAGAACTCCAAGGATAAGGCATGAGTTAAAATGATCTTTTAGTAAAATCTCTTTATTTCTACTCAATATAAAATTAAGGAATTATCAGAAACTACCCTTCCATGTTTCTCAGTTCTTTGTCTATGAACTTATTTGCCTCAATTTCTCCTGCTCTCCTTATTTTTAATTCTTTTCATTGTATGGCCCAAACTGGAAATGCCACTTGTCTTTAGGGGACAAAAATACAGGAGTGTCTACAATGGAGGTCTATGAACAGAGCTGGTCACAGCTTTTCTTCTTTCAGATATGTCTTCACATTTAACGTTCAAGACAACCGACAATGATGACATAGAATTAGACCTTTTCTATTCTCATTTGGTGTAATAACAGATACCTAATAGATATTATAGTGAAGTTATGCAATCTACAGATGACCAGGTACTTATTTTATTGCTTCATCAGAAACCACATTACTTCTCTTATAGAACTAGCACACCCTATGCTTTGTACCACACTCTCTTAGTGACAGTCTTATCGAGTCCCGATGTTCCTAGATGAAGGAGGCATTATCTCGGGACAGATTGCCTGGCATGCCCAGAGGTGCTGCTGGGACTATGTACGCATCTCCTAACCTTGAGAAGGCCTCTGCTGAAACTCTAGTCAAGCTCTCCCAGCAGTGGGAGAACACAAGGAAATGGAACAAGCACCCTTCTTGGGCAGGGAAGGGAATAAAAGAGTACAGACATTTGTACCAGATGCCTTTAAGCGTATAATTTTACCTAAAAAAGAACACAGAGTAAATGGGACCTATAGACTTAACCTGAACACTTAGGATATTTAAATGTTACTTTTGTTTACCTAAAGAAAAAGATCTTTTAAATAATCAATGGTATTCATAAAGTGTTATCAGTTCTTTCCAGGACAACTCAAGTCAACCAAAATAAAATAAAATAAAATTACACCAAGTTCCTCTCCTTCGTCTGCACATATTTGAAACAGTTCCATTTTTTAATGACAACTTTTCATCTCAAAAGTAACTCAAATCAGTTTTGAGAATGTTTGAGACAGATTTTCCTTCTCCGCTTTCTTTCAGTCTCTTTCTTTTCTACCTCTTGTATGCATCATCTCCCAGCAAATACTCCTGAACTCCTTGAAGAGAATTAGCAGGCACACAAAAAGGAAAGCCAGATGTCATCACAGCAACTCAGAGAAGGTCCACATTGGAAAACGCACATCTATGACCAGAGAAAAATCCAGTTAGGGAGGCATTCCCAGTGACCTCTCCCAGCCACAACTAATATATACAAGTAATACTGTATTTTTATAGTAAATACTGTATTTTATAGTAATACTGTATTAAAATGGAAAATATCTTTCATCAGTTGGAGGTGGTTGTTTTTTATTATTTTGGTAGCAGTATTAATTTTCCCTTAGTTGACAAATCTGTCTACATTTCCATGTGTAAAATCAAGTTTGAGTGAGCCCCAGATGCATTTGTAAAGCATTCATTTTTCCAACCTGCAGCTTCCTGATGCTGCAGTGGGTAGAAATATAAATAGCCAAGAGATAGAATGTGCCTGATAATAAGAGAGCCCATGGAAAGTTTCTTCTAGTCATAATGTTTCTACTGCTCATCCTTTAAAGGGCTTGCTTTCTGTGCTTAGACTAGGGAAATGAGCCAAAGAGTAAGGGTGATCACTTACTTTGCTCTTATCAGTCCTTTTGATGTTGGCCCCTACTCCTTAGCTCCAAAAATAATTGCAGCTGAGAGTGGCAACATATTTATCACTATAGTATAAAAAAACCCCTAATGAACAATAACCAGACAGACAGATACATACACACATAGAACTATTTATAGATATATGTGGAGAGAGACACAGAGGGGGAGAGAGAGAGAGCAGTTTATATTTTCATATTCCAGGACAAATTCTCTTCTAACCTCTTCTGATTCCATGAACAGATGTATTCTCATAGAGTCCATGTGAATGTAATATTAATAGTAACAGTACTGAGAATATAAAACTTGTGAACTTCATACAAATTTGATGCTACAGCTATGAGAGGTAAGAGAGAAGAAGACAATTCACAGTGAATCAAGTGCTTAGACTTAATACCTAAGTGGTTGTTGTGCAAGTTTATAATATCTGCATCTTGCTTTAAAAAAAATGACTTCAGTGGCCAAAGTAATATTTGGCCTAGTCTAAAGGAGCCATTATTAGATATTATTAGCATATGCAGAGTTAAAGAAAGATTGAGTAGTGATTCTGTTACCTGATAGGTTTTCTCCCACTTCCCTTCCATTTCAGCCTTTATGTGCTCAGAGGTGAGTAAGGGTCTTGATCGTAGACGACCTTGATAGATTTAGTTGGCTCAATGAAACTGCAATTAGTCTTTACCTTCTTGGACATTCATGATTTTCCAACTGAAATAAATGAAAATCATAATAATTAACATACATAATCATCACAGTCTCTTATCATTTCCCACTTTTCCATTTTATGGACTACAAAGCATTTAAACGTGCCTAAGGTTGTTTAAACAGCAAAGTAATACCTCGAATTAAGTGTTTGCTGAGGTGAAGAGATTGAGTAGCCCTGACCCAATGCCTGAAGCTTTTTCAGTTCGCACAATGTCAGTCATCAGGGTTGTGGCAAAGCCATTTCGGTAGCCAGAGGCCAATGTCAACAAGGACCTGGAGTGCAAATATTTCTTTTCTGTGTTCTTCCTACTTGTATTGCTATGCTTGTTAGTGGGATTGTAAATAATGAATTTGTGCTCTGAAAATGGATTCCACTATGTGACCTGGGACAAGTATATTTACCTTAATACCTTCATTTGCAAAATGGGCAAAATAAAATCATCTTCGTAATTGGGTTTGTGTAGAAGTTATGTAAGATGGATTAGCTCACTGACTGGCACATCATAAGCTTTTAATACAAGTTATCATCATAATCATTACATTATTCTCTTGATTAATGATCACCGAGCAATTTCTTAGTTCTCTGATTGGACTATTCTCTTATGATCCAATCCTGTAAGGACAAGTCTAAAGATAGAGTGACTTATATTGCCACGTCTCCACTGTCATTTGATATACTGCTCATTCTTTACTTGCATAGCACAAGCTTAAATCAATAATTACCACCCAATTATACCTAATGCACCTGCTTTGAAAATGTAATCACAGCAAAGACAATTTACCAGGATAGTGATTGCAAGATTGTTTATAATAGATAAAAAGCCATAATTAACAAATGATCTAAATGATCATCAATAGAAAATTAAAGGAACTATGGTTCAGTCTCAGGATAGGATACAATATGTTTAATAAGAATAAAGATGCTCTGTACACTTTGACATGAAAAAAACACCATGAAATATTTAATAAAAAGTGTGTTAGAAGAGTATGTATGCTGTAATGCTATTGATATTTTAAATTAAATAGATTGAGATACATTATACATAGCATGTGCGTGCATACGCACCTAATTATGCGATTAGCCCATCATGGAAAGATGATCTCTGAAGTGTGAGCATGTAGAGTTAGCTCATTCTTTGACATTGTATTTGCTATTTTATTATTTGCACTGCATTATCTGCGGGGACGGTGCTTTGGAAGTTGTAGCTCTTAAGAATCATTATTCTCACAGCCACATATGGAAGGAAAAATAATTCTTATAAATGTAATCCACCCCCTTTTGGGTTTCAAGATGCCTCTATTTTCTATTTAATTTCTTTCTCTAAAGGTCTGAGTTATCAAATCCTCAAAAGAAAAATTAATTTAACAGAAAAGATAAGGTACAAAGCAAGAGAAAAGAATGTATATAAAGGCTATAAACAGGATTTTACAAAGGCAAATAAAAGCTATGACTAGACTTTAGTTATGACTAGAAAGATTTCTAAGCTGCAGTGGTAGTTCTGGGTTTTTTAAAATCCTCATGGAAGAATAAAGCTAGTCAATCTGCACTACCCACCTCAGGCCCCATGAGCACCAACTAAACAAGCAACAGATAAGAAAGCAGAATTCTAGTGCCTCCTTTTTATTTATTTTTGTTTTATTGAATTGATTGGGGTGACATTGGTTAATAAAAGCATACAGGTTCCAAGTGTACAACTCAATAAACATTATCTGCACACTGCATCCTGTGCTCACCACCCAAAGTTAAGTCCCTTTTTGTCCCTATTTATCCCCCCTTTGCCCACTTCCACCTCCCCCACCTCATCTTTCCCTCTGGCTGTCACCATACTCTGTGTTTTCCATGTCACACGTATATTTTTTTTGCTTAATCCCTTTAACTTTTTCCTCCCAGCCTCCCAAATTCCTCCCCTCTGGCATCTGTCAGTCTTTTCTATGTATCTATGCTTCTGTTTCTATTTTGTTTAAATTATTTTGTTGATTAGATTCCACATGTAAGTGAGAGTCCTATGGTATCTGTCTTTCTCCTGCTGGCTTATTTCACTTAGCATAATGATTTCCAGGTCCATCCCTGCTGTCGCAAAAGGTAAGCTCTTCTTTTTTATGGCCCAGTAGTATCCCATTGTGTGAATGTCCCACAGCTTTTTATCTGCTCACCTGCTGATGGGCACTTGGGCTGTTCCCAGATCTTGGCTATTGTAAATAATGCTGCGGTGAACATAAGGGTGCATATGTTCTTTCAAGTTAGGGTTTTGGGTTTCTTTAGGTATATTCCAGAAATGGGATCTCTGGGTCAAAAGGCAGAATGAAGGCGAAACAAAGAGCTTCCCAGACAAAAAAATGTTAAAGGAGTTCATTACCACCAGCAGGTAATGTGAACGATGTTAAAGGGCCCGCTTTAAGGTGAAGAAAGAATAAGAGAAATAGAGGAGAGAGAAACAGTGGATAGGAAAACATGGCCCGTGTGTCTGCTGTCTGCAAGGAGCCCGCCTGAGAACAAAAGGTGCGCACAGACTGAGAGAGAAGGGCGGGAAAAATTCCTATGCCAAGGGAAACCAAAAAGAAGCTGGGGTAGCAATACTCACGTCTGACAAAATAGACTGCAAAGCAAAGGCCACAGCAAGAGACAAGGAGGGGCACTGCGTAATGATGACGGGATCGATCCAAAAGAAGCCATCACCTTTGTAAACGTTTATGCTCCCAGCCTAGGAGCGCGTACAGATAGAAAGCAGATCCTGGTGGGCACCACGGGAGAGACTGACCGCAGGGCGGTCCTGGCAGGGGATTTCAACACCCACTCACATCAGTGGGCAGATTTCCCAGACAGAAATCAACGAGGCAACAGTGGCCTTAAAGGACATACTACATCACCTGCGCTTAATTGGTAGTGCCTCCTTTTTAAATTTTTCAGCCCTATGTAAAACTTTAAGTTAAACTCAACTTTGCTAGGAGGCTTCATAGATTAACTCAATCCAAGGAATCATTACACAGTTATTTTGAAATCTGTACATTTACTATTATTTGTACATTATTTTAAATAAAAAGTTTTCACTATGAATGTTATTACATGACAGTTCACAACCACTGAAATTGTGATTTTTAAAAAAAAAATTCAAGAAAAATATTACATTTTTTCAAATAGTGTAAGAGCCAGTATAGCCCTGGCTGGGGGGCTCGGGTGGTTGGAGCTGCACCAAAGGGTTGTGGGTTCAATTTAGGTGTCATTACTGTAATATTTCAGAAACTCGGCCTTTGGCAGAAATATTTTTGCTAGCTTACAGGAAGCATGCGTATAGCTTTCTTTTCTTGAGGGAGCAAGAAAAGCTTATAGATTGGACAACTAAGGACAGAAGATGTCAACAGCAACAACGATTTCAAAGGCAAACAGTACTTGAACCAAGGCTCTCTATTCTTTAACGTCAATTCACCCCCAGCTATATACACACCCTTTTCCCACTAAATAAATCAAGCCTGTTCCTTGTGCTGTCAGATCTTCCTTGGCTCTACCTAGCAAGGTCAGAGCCCAGGTGCCCAACTCTCAGTCTCACTGTTAAACAGATACTTCTACTTTGTGCTTTTGATCTCAGGAAAAGGTGTTCTACAAATGTGCTGTATCGCCGTTAAATACCAACTTTCCTTTCCTATATTTTGATCACTGACATTTAAATGGTCCCTAATTAGGATTTGCTTAAAATACCACTGGCTGAATTTCTACCAGAACATATTTTGAAACTGGCAAATATTGACAACGCTTTTAGAGACGTTTAGCAAACGCCCACAAAATAGGGAAAACATCATTTCTTTTATAGCCATTTTGACAATGCAATTATTTTACGGAAAAGTTGGTGGTATTGGACTAAAAGTTCTAGCTCATGCTGGACTAGAATTGGTAAAAAAAATTAAAAATTAAAAAAATCAAGAATTGTTTTCTATTCAAAAGTTTTCAGTTGCCTTTTTTGACCCAATAAATAAGAATTGCTACAAAATGGCTAGTTCTCATTTCAGAATGAATTCTCTTATGCAAAAAGTGATTCTGGGCATCATTTCATTTTCCTGTGAAGCAGGAGACTTTATTAGCAGAGATCTGTTTTTCTGGTGGTGGAGTGGTTGCTGGTTTTAAGATAATTGACATTTACTACATTAATGCTATGTAATCTTCTTTTAATCTCAAAAGTTGTCAAGAAGTGAAATTTGTGCCATTGTATCATGCATTCGGAAGAAAGTGTGTGTGTGTATCTGTGTGTGTGTGCCTGCATGCACGCATGCACATGTGTGCACAGCAGAGATGCAAGAGAGAAACTAGAAATGACTTCATACTTCTTTAAAGGGACTTTGCCCATATGTGTGTGGTTTTACTCTCTACACCCTATTGTGCCTAATATCCTCAATTCAAAGGAAAGCTATGGGTGTACGTCAAGCTGTAGTGACCCAGAAGGTGGAGATATTGATATAAATAAATGAAAGGAAAAATGTGATTTAGCACAGAGAACAGAGCCAATGGTCCACTTCTTAGATTAGTGGCAATGTTCTTGTCTTCTATCAATGTCTCTTTGGTGACTGTTCCGTTTTAAGTAAAGGACTGTGCTGATCAGATCACAAAAGTGAAATCTGTCCAATTGGCACTGAGATGTCTTGGCGGCCAGGCCAGAGGGAAGATGAGAAGATTGTGGCTGGCAGTGAGTATACTTGCTTAATGCCATGACACTCACCTGGAAAACAGAAGGCTACATGGCCGTACTAATAACCCACGAGAGGCATTATTCTGGAGGAATAATTATGCTTGTGTTTTAAGTCTATCTATAGCTTTCTCAGGTTTGGTCATCCATCTCCTTGGCACAGCAGAAGTATAGTCCATTGTCATAATGTGGTACCTATTTTAAACAAGAAAAAGAAATTCATATTTATCCAGCATTAATTGTGTGCCACATATGTACTTGTCATGAGACATGCATTACCCCATGGTGACAAGAAAATAATGGTCCTGCAAAGATGTCCTCGCCCTGTCCTCATCACCAGAACCTGGGAATATATTAATTTGCATGCAAAGTGGATTTTGCAGATGTGATTAAGGACTTTGAGATGGAGAGATTATCTTGGATTATGTGGATGAGTCCATTCCAATCCTGAGTCTTTACAAGTGCAGAATCCTTTCTGGCTGGTTAGAGAGCCAGAGAGATGAACCCATGAGAGGGACTCTTACTACCCTTGTTGAGTTTGAAAATGGACAGAGGAGGTCATGAGCCAAGGAATGTGGGCAAACTTCAGAGACTTGAAAAAGCAAGGAAATAGACCTACAGAAAGAATGCAGCCCTGCCAACATTTAGATTTTATACCCCAGTGGATTTCATGTCAGAATTAAATTTGGATCATTACTATGTCAATAAAAGTGTTATAAAAATTAGTTATGATTTCTAAATACCAGAATATAATTATAAGGAGATTAGACACAAATTGATTTAAGCTGAATTTACAAATGCAGATTCATTCACATTTCAGGTTAATACTTTGTTCTTCTCTGCAACTTTCTTGCTTGACTTGAATATTCTATTGACTTGCTAGAGCTGTTAGGGGTCTTTTTTGCTGTGCCAGGATTTACTAGCTAAGTTTCTAAAACATTGCTGTTTATCCCAAAAAATCTGCATGCACTATATCACATAAAATTTTAATTGAAGTGTTTGTTCTATAATAAACAATGTAGCCTGGCATTGTTCTATCTGCTTATGTAACAGTATCTCAATTGATTATACTCATTCATTGTTAATTAGCTTCTTACTAAAGGGTAAGAGTTTCTATAATATTCTTAGCAAATAAAATAATGGAATATAGAGAAACTTAAGAGGCTCTGAAGTATCTACCATATTCCCAGGCCAGCTACTTTAGTATTTAAGTATAAACTCAGTCTATTATTGGATGCTGGGCTCTCCCCTTAAAAACAAAGGGAAACCTGCCAACCTGCTAAGAGCACTGGTATCGTCAGCAGGAGGGAAACCCACCAGAATAACAACACAGTTCAGGCCAGGAGCTTGGTAAGCTTTTTGGAGAACACGTTTGAGAAAGTTTCTATTTTCCTTCCACAGATTTTTTTTTAATGTATCAAAGGTATGTGAGGACTTTAAATGTAATCCTTAGCAATCCCCAGCTTGTCTTTAATAATTGCAAAACTACTTGCAAGTTTAGAGTTGACCACATAAAGGTTGGTTATTTTCATTTTCATTTTGAGGTCGTAGATAGTATTCCACAAGCTTCTCTTGTCTCATGGTCTGCAAAACACCAATTCCAGATTTTTCGTTTGGTACTTGCATGTCTTTCTGGAGCTGTAATGGATACCTTTTGTCCCAGGTGAAAAGCAACAAGAAAAATACACCAAGGCCTGGAATTCTAATGCTTACTGAAGCACTGGATCGGACATTAACAATTTAAGAGACAGACAGGTTGAATTCAGTTTTGGAAGACAATCAGACGTGGGTGTGGGTCTGTAAAACATATTCCTGGAAGAAAAAAAATACCAAAGTCCTGGATGGTTGAGACCACCTGGGCACATATGCTGGTTTGGGTTGTAATTCTCCATGTAACACTCTGCATGGGACACCCCCTACCCACCCTGTTCTGTGCATTTGCTTGAAATTAATTGGAAATCTTTAACTAAGTGATTCAATAAATAGGGTGCCAAAATGTTTCAGCTTTTCAAGCTTTAGTGAATTGCAGTTATTGGAAATAAACCAAAAGCGAACATATTGAAATATATTTCTACAAAAACAAGGAGGAATAGAACAAATGAAAAGCAGAGAGAGAACATATAAAATTTAGTATCAAAATTATGTAATTGTGCTCTGTGATATCTTGATTTTGGGAAAAAAAATCTTTGAATAAAGCTTATAGTTTTAATTGGATTCATATCTATTTTGAGAAGGCCTCTAATTTTGCGGTGACTAAATTTGGCTAAATAGTCAAGTGAATCATAAATAAGTAAAAATCATTTGATGAGCTTTGATTTGTAAACATATTTGTTTTAAAAAAAGTACTTTGAACGGAGGTAAAATGATAGTACTTGTGAAAATATTTGAGTTAAAATATTTATGCATATTAATAAAAAGTTGAATTGAGAATACTCTTCAGAGATATTGCAGGTTTGGTTCCAGACCACTGCAATAAAGCAAACTCTATTCAGAGACTTTTCCCAAAGCCAAGATATCACAGGGCACAGTTATGTAATTTCAATACTAAATTTTACATGTTCTCTCTCTGTGTTTGATTTGCTCCTTCCCTGCCTGTTTTTGTAGAAATATATTTCAATAGGTTCACTTTTGGTTTATTTCCAATAACTGCAATCCAGTAAAGCTTGAAAAGTTGAAAAATGTTGGTACTATATTCACTGAATCCTTTACATAAAGATTTCCAATTAATTTCAAAGCCAATACAACCAAAATTTGTTTTATTTTTAAAAATTAGCAATAGCATCTATGATAATTGTCAAATATATTACCTTTTACTAAATGAAGTTTTGAAGCATGAGTTGGATGCTATGAATTTGATGAAAAAATTTGAATTATTTTTGGAATTAGTTCATTTCCTTTTCAAACCAGGTGACAATGATAAGATACTGACATTGTTTAGTGCTGCCAAGTTCTTCTGCTAGTGGAACTAACATGCGAACATTTTTCATACATGTATAAGAAAACTTGAAATTAAAAATTAATGAAATGTGTAAGAAAAATTACTTGATCTAAATGAAAAATAATATATAGTAATATGAAAGTGTACTTTCTGCAGCTCCATGTGTGAAATTACCGTTTTTGTAAACTCTTCTTAAAACAATCATTGGCTTTTGAAGTACATGCTGATGCTTACTCAGCAGATTTGTTTCTTGTTTGTATACGTCCAGTGGCATCACCACAGCCGTCACAGAGAATGGTAAATGCTGACAAATAATTTGTGCAATGTAACATTAATCATCAACTTGAGAAATGAAAATGTAGTACTTAATTTTTTTTCACATGCATTTTCATTTTTTGAGCTCATTGTTGTTTAAAGAATATCTTTCAAAAAGACAAAAAGCAAATAATATAGATTTACACAGAACTACTATACTAAGGGATTTCAGACTGCCCCCATGTGCTCTGTGGCTGAAGTACTTAGCCTCTCTTTTCTGTACATATTTCACATACACGTAACCTATAATTTTCCATATTTTCCACTGATCCTACGAAGTGGTTGCCTGGTGGCCTTGTGCATCCTGCAGCCAGGCGCCTACTCAGGCCCCAGTGCAACTGGCTGTAGCGTCAGGTAGCTGGCAGAAGCAGCAGAGTTGAGCACTTTCTCCCATTATCACCCAGAACCGGAAAGATGTACCTCACCTGAGCTTTCTCAGTCAACACATGCTGGCTAATACGTAAAAGAGAAATGTTTGATTAATTCTGGAAAAGTTTGGAGTAGCAGAGATGGGTTATCACTGGTCTTCTTTAAGGTTTAATGACCTGTTCAAGTAAGAATTTTATTTACTATACATGCATCTCAACACTATGAGACCATGGCAAAAGCTAGACATTTAAAGTCAAAGAATAATAAATTCATCCTGACTTATTTTAATGCAGCTACTAATAATAACTTACTATTTTTAAAAAAATGTAATGAATGTAAAATTAAACAGATGCTTGGGGGTGGGGGGAAAAATGAACTAGATCTATTACATGCAAAATAGGATGTATGATCTTTCTAGCTCATAACCAGTATTCTACAACATTTGGTAAACCAAAATTTAAAAATAATAATAATAATGCTTCTTCTCATCCTTTGAAGCCAAGAAACACTTAAACCCCAAATCTTGGAGTATCTAGCCTGTCTGGAAACTTGTATTGGCTCCTGGGGTGGAGTCTAAGCATCCTTCATGGGGCATCATCACTTATCCCCCAGCAACGGGCCCAGTCATTCCATCTCTGTGGGCAAGACGCTGTCGGTCACAGTGTCTCAATAATGACAGTCTACTGGCCATTGTGCTAGTGCTTGAAGCCATCACGCCACGTAACAAGTCGACAGATATTCCATGTGCTTATTTGAACTACTTTTCTCTCCACGCAGCTGGAGTGAAAAGTTGAGTGGCCTGGGGCATGTGGGTTAAATGTCTATCAGGGGGGCTTTGGTTGCTTTCTCACTTAGGATAATTATCCTCGCTTGAGATATCTTCTCACAAACGACTAGGAGCCTGACAATAGCCTGAAAATAGCACAAACCCTGACTCTCTGACGCGATGCTTTCCCTCGGGGCTCCTTGCTGGTGAATGAGCTCGTCCCTCTTCTCACTGGGCGGTAGTGAGAGCCTCGTGTGAGCTGTGGTGTGGAAGTAACCTAAACTAGCCTTTGAGGCGGCCTTGCCTCCAGACTTGCTCAGGATGGCTTGGCATTGGTAACAGTGCTCTCCGTGGGGTCCAGCCTAGCTCTTTGCATCCATCTTCCAGGGGCAATTGAGGTAAAAATCTCATCTTGTCCTTAGGTATGATTTTGTTTTCATTTCCTTCCCTAAAGAATGTGTGACTAGAGTTCATTGGTTAAAAACCGAATACAAATATTTCTGTGTCTCTTAGCCAAATATCTTTGCTAGCCACCAACATACTCAATACCTTTAGAGAAAATATAATTCTGAACATGTGTCAGATGAATAGACTTTGCGTATTATCGAAGATCAATAGTCCAAATCCCTTAAGAAGGTGTTGAGCTCTTCATGCTCTGGCTCCGCCCTGTACCCTTCAGTGCAGTGGACATTAACCTCATATGGCTATTTTAGCACTTGAAGGGTGGCTAGTTCAAACTGTGATGTGCTGTAAATGTAACATACACTCGATTTTGGAAACAATATTTTTAAAGGTAAAATATCTCATTATTTATGTGAGTTGATATTATGTATATGAATTATAAGTTGAAATAATAATTTAGAAATATTGGCTTGTCAAATATATTATAAAATTAATTTCACTTGTTTCTTTTTACTTGTTTAAATCTAGCTACTAGAAAATGTAGAGTTACACCCGGGGCTAATAGTTCATTTCTATTGCACACCACTGGCCTAGATCTTGCCTCTCAACCTGAAGCCTTGTTCTTTTTACTGTCCTGGCTGCAGATTTTTGCTTCAGCACTTTGTAAATAGAGTGTTCTGAATACATCACACTGCGTGCACAGCCATGCTTTACAAATGTTCTTCCTCTCCACGTCTACCTCACGATACCTGATAGAACAAAGATGATTCTACACTCAATAGATTAATAGCTAAAAGGCATTTGTATGCCACTCTTCTGCAAAGCCATATCTGTTCTCCAAGATAGTTAACTGTGCTAATTCTATGCCTTATGCCTACATATAGTAATGGATTTATGACACTATATTGTAATTATTATTTACATGTGTCTACTTACTTGCCAACAAACTCCTTGAGGTCTGGGATCATGACATATATAATGAACATAGTACATAGATTTCAATGAATGTTTCATGAACTGAATCAAATAATAACCTAATATATCCCGTTAATTAGAATTAATTGATATTAGCACATGTTATGTCAACATTACATTAAAACAAACTGATATTGAGAACTTATGGATACTGAAGTAATTGAAATAATGAATTCTAAAAAATAATTTAGAAACTGAAATTGAAGATGGTTATCAATAATCAACATCATGTACTAAAGTTGCTTTTATATAAAAAGCAAAATCACGTAAAAGCAAAAAAAAATTTTCTGAAAGTTAATCATTACTAGCAATGATTGAGCCGTTAGTATGTGTGTGGCACTGTGTGAAGCACTCTTTACATGCTGTTTCATTCAGTTTCCATAAGCTATTATCATGTCAGTTTTAGAGATGAGAAAACCCAAAGGTTAAATGACTTGTCCAAAGTCACCCATAAATGGGGTCAATCTGGGATTGAACACAGGTACTCTCACTTCAGAGCTCTTGAACTTCACAAACTTTTGGAGGTAAATTATAATACGTGTGGCTCCAACGTGTTTAAAGACCAATAGAAACGGAGTATGTTACAACATCCACATAGATAGATCTATTTTCCTTCATTCGAGCTAGGTTCTCTGTCCTCAGGCTGGTTAAGAGGTTTACAGCATCACAGGCGTCGCTGGGCCAGTCCTTTGCAGTGAGGATGGAAGAACATAGAGCAGTCTTAGCTGCATTCTCCAGGAGAGTATCGGGCCAGGATAGAAACAGGGAGACTGGCAGAGAGGAAACGGGGAGGCTGTCTTTAAAAACAATACACACCTCATAGAATAGCTCTTGGCTTTGCTTTGAACTGAAAATCTAAAACCGCCGGTGAGCATTTTTATCTTCACTCTCCCATGCTATTTTTGGTCTGTATCTTTTGTTCCTGGATTATTGAATACTTTCCTCACTGAGCTCTCTTTTCGTGCTATTCCAAAGCAACCTGAAAAGCATTGTCAGATTAATATTTCAAAAGGCTGTTTTGCATAAGTCAGTTGCTTAGCTCTAAAGTCCTTAGAGGTTCAGTACTATCTAGAATAGGGTTCAAGGTCCGACTGACCGTTCTGGCTTCCATAAGTATCTAATGCATCTTTTCAGTACTCAGCTACACTCCCGCCTTCCTCCACATATATGTATGTACATGTACTTGCAGCCTCTGCTCTGAGGATACGAGTGTCAACAGCCCCCCAAACCTGTCGCCCACATTCATAGAGCTCTGCTTTTATTCATACTATTCTTTCAGCCTAAAATGTTCTCCTCCCACTCTTCATCTATACAAAGCTTATTTCTTCTTATAGTTGCAATTCAAGTCCTACTGTTTGCCTCATCATTTCAGATACAACATAGATCTTTCCTGCCCTGTACCTAAACACCAGGCTGTCTTATTGTTATTATATTCGCATTGCCTTATGTATTTATATTCCATATACATATACTTACTCCTCTCAAAATGAGCAGCTTTTTCAGACACAGGTCATTGACTATACATCTTATATATTATTTAATACCTGATATAGATCTGTATGTATAATCAGAGCTAGTACACCTTTATTCTATTAATAAAACCCATTGTTGATTAGTTATTTCTCAAATTACCAGTTATAGAATGTATTAATCTATTGCAGTGCCAAGCAAATTCTTGGAGGATGCCAAAACTTATTAACCATGTTCTTATCATCTTGGTACAGATTGGTAGTAAAATGGTGAGAACTTTCTCTGCTCTGTGAGATAAACGTGAGGAAGGCTATAAGACTACGCTATAAGAAAGGTGTTCCGAATGCACAACCAGTAAAGCTGGGGAAGACTTAAGTCAAACTAACTAGAATAATGAATGTTGTACGTACTATGTGCTTTTGGGTTACTTGACCCACCCCAACTTAGTCGCACCTGATCTAGAATCCGCCCGCAGTACTGTATTGTATCAGCATCTTTTACCACCCCGTTGGCATTGCAGCGAAACAGGCTGCTGCCTCCCGTTGAGGAAAGAGAGAATTTATTTTGACATTTGCTCTCCCACTGGTCTATATTGTTATAAAGGTAACCAGGTAATAAAGAGATAATATGATTCAGGCTGTTTTCAGTAGAAGTGTGGTTTTCTGAACCAAAGTGAAAGCTTTATAATGTTAACATTTAAAAAGTACAGAAAGGATGTTAGTATTATATAGTGAAGAAAACAGAACTTCTGAAAAGAAAGGAATTAAAACTAAAAATTAACTAATAAAAATATTTATATTAGAAAAATCCAGGCAAAGGTTTTTATACTTTCATGTTAGTTCAAATCTGTATTTCAGGAATGAGGGAAAGACGTTTTTGGTTTTTGTTTTTCATATGGCAAAAAACCCCTCACACAACCAAAATGGCCTAAAGACTATAACTGAACATACAAAGACGCATATATTTAGACACTGGCAAGATTGGAAGAAAAATTGGAAGTAGTTAAAGATATGGCCTTGCATTATAAATTATATGGATCCAACTTCCATGGATCCCTCGCCCAGTGCCCTCTTAATGTCTACCCCTTGCCACCCTGGTCCCATTCACAATTAAACATAGATTATATAAATGATAGGCACCTACCTCCAACCTGTCAGTCTTATAGATGAGTTTTTGAGCAATTTCTACAACATAGGTGGCCATGGATATGTAGACAGATGTTTTTGGCCTCTGAAATCAATGGCTACACATTCATGCACCCGAAATTATCCTCTCATTTAGAGGTCACAGGTGAGTCCCAGGCTCTCCGTTCCCATCGTTGTCTTCCTTCCTGGGCCTGTCTCCCCCAAACCTCCACACAGGCACAGGAGGTGGACCTTTCTACTCTCCTCGATGCCCTCTCTTCTCTCTTTCTGCTCAAGTGTTTCTGTTTTCTCTTTATTGCTTTGCTTCTATTTCCTTGCATCGAATAGCAAGTGTAATTTCTCCCCACACCCTCTTCCCAATCACACAGAAAACATTCTCATCAAATGCAAGACCCCCTTTAGGGGTTGGCCCCAGGTATTTGAATTGTGGGGTCTTGACCTATGCTCTCTTACCTCTAGTTCTAGAGGAACCACTCATTTTGACCCGATTTTCAAACAAACAATTTAGTAACCATTTGTTAGGTGATTATTTTGTGCCAGGCTCTGTGCTGGGTTAGGGAAACTAAAGGTGAGTAAGTCAAACACCCTTCATCCAGTGGCCGGCTGGAGAAAACAGGCAGCCACACACGGGGCGCACCCTTGCTTACCTGGTGTAACGGAAATGCCAGCAAGGGGGTGTGGCAGCAAATGCTTCTTGCTTTTGCAAGACCCATGAGTGCGTTTTACAGATCTTTTTCTTTTTCAGGCAAATGAATGTGTTTTACAGCACAGCATTAAAGGCGGCACCTGCCAACCATTTGATAGAGACTTGCTGGGGGTGGGGGAAGAAGACCTGCGTCACCTTTACGGCTCTCTTCCATCTGATTGTTCTTGGTTACACCCCCTTGGGCCACAGCCCTTTCTTCCTCTCTGCTTGTCTCTACACCCTATGTTGGGATCATATGCCACACCTAGCATACTGCCTCTGGTCTCTCCCTCTCCCTACTCACTTTCTCTCTCTCCTCTCTCTCTCTCTGCCAAGAGGAGCAACAGGTATGAATTAGATTAAGATAGATGAAGCCACACTTTTTTTTAAAAGCAAAAAGGAATAGATAAAAGATTAAAAATGGAATATTTATCTTTATAAATGAATAATTCAGATTTCTATTTCAAAAAATTAATAAAGGGAAATTTCTTTTAGAATCAGATTTACAGCTGTGTTCCCATATACACAACACGCTCAAAGTCACATGCAGCCGTTACCAAGAAGGGAAAACAGACTCTCCGTAGCAGCTGCCCTCTCCCTCGGGATGTTATTAGTTTGACGGCAGCAGGATGCGGAAGGAAAGGCTGTTACTGGATCTCCACGCTGGAGCACGCAGGCCCTCATTTACAAGGCCGCACAAACCTTGGTTTTGTGCTGTACACTCACGGCCGATATTCTGTTGTTAAGACACCACTAAGAACCCTTCTATTTAGCAAAGATGTCCCACATATTCACCTAAAAGTCTGTTTTAAATAGATGCAGCTGGTTCCCTGGGGAGGAGTCCAGTGTCACTAGTTCAGGACAGCAGTGATAGCTTCTAGCTTCACTCAGCTTCCCGGATCTGTTATCTGGAAAAAGAAACGAGACCTAGGATGATACATAAGGAGGTGTGTGCAAAGCTGCTTTCCCCGGGGGGATTTAGGCAGCTCACAGGTATTGTGTTCAATCTGCCACATGGATCATAACATCAGGTGGAGAAAATATTGCAGAAGTTGTTAATATCTGAAAATGATAGATAAGTAATGAAGAAGAAAAATCCTTCTATCGGCAACTCTCTGGCCTGCTAAAAATAGAAATTAAATCCTTTGTAGGATTTTCCCCACAGCCCTTTATCCTAGCACCCTCTTCATGGATGGATTTTATTTCTGCTGTGATGTGTGCAATCACTGTTATTATCATGTGTGAGAAAACATTTAAATGGCATGTCGATTCCAATTAAAATAGCTGGGCTCTTTCATACCACTGCTGTTAGAAGAAAGGATGGCCTGCCGTAAGGATTGCTGCTTGGCCTCAAATGTTATTTACGATGTATAATGTGCTGGCTTATGAAGGGATCTTTCAGATGCTAGAGTTTACAGTGCAAAAATGACTTTTATTTTGGGGGTAGAATGAGAGCGTATGCATGTCTTTGTGTGCGTGTGTGTGTTTACATGTAGCAGTAGATACCAATAGGTACACAAAAACAATTCTGTGCATAGCGCTTCTTTCCTTGAGTTAATTTATGTTTGTGGGAAATTATGTGACCTCTAGTGAATTCATTCATAATGAATTGAAAATGCCCAAGGGCAGGACACTGCTGGGGAGGTAGGAAGAGATGCATTGTTTATTGTCTCGCAGTTCTTTGACCTTTACTGCATTTAAAGTGATGCCAACACCTGGGAGCAAGGCTACGATATTAGCAACATGAGAAATATTCTCTTTTCACTCAGTGGAAATAGACCTGGGAAAATAATGCTCATTTACTTTCTATACTAACAGAGAAAACCAGGGGGTGTACTCTTCTGATTTAGGATGTAATTACCTAGGAGCATGCGTTCAGAGATCCCGTTCATATTTTGTCTGTCTCTTTGCTCCATTTTGTATTTAATGATATTTTACAACCTTTTAAAGAAGGGGCTCAAACACCCTTCCTCTGCCCCTGACACTCACTCGTTACTGATGCAGTACAAGAGCAAATGCTCACAAACTTCAGAGTTTCTCGGGACCAAAGACCTGGTTCCAGTGGGCAGCAGGTTGTTCTGTGTGATCTGTCAATAAGCCAGAGATAGCTGACTAAAGAAAACCTGCTCCCAGTTGGATGAAGCAGGGAAGAGGGTCGTTGCTGACTGCTCCAGTGGCATTAGCCCATCACCACCCCGGCGAGCTGTCCCCAGTGTGGCCCTCGGCACATAATGACAACGGTGCACTTACTGAGACATCAGTCAGGACCTGACTGAGCGTCAGCTCTGTTCTAGTCACAAAATCTCATTCCACCCAGGTGAACGGTCTCTATAAAGACCAGACAGAATATATTTCCTAAGAAAAACGAACCCAAACACAGCAGCAGTGACTTACACTTGGGGCAGACGCTCGTGAACTCTCCTAAGCAGGGACTGACCCCTGGGCGTTTGTGGGTAAATCCTGGGCAGAGCAAATGCCAGACTGTCCTCCAGACCCCACAGTGCCTGAGTGCCCCCATCTGCTGGCTAATCCTGTGGAGCCAACATCGTCAGCGGTCAGCACTCGCAGAGCTTGCGGTTCTTGCCTTTACAGGCCACGACCGCCTTTCTCTCAGGCTCCCGTGGCCCTTCTGTCTAGAGCGCCACCGACACTGAACACAACAGACACTCAAAGTAGCTGTTTCTCCAGACCCAGAGGTTTGAGGGATTGAGTAAGAACCTGACTTGAGTTTGCTCTGGATAAAGGCTAATTACAAGGTTATGGGTTCTCAGGGCCTCCGTTCTTTGCTAGATGAGACATTCTTTTTGATATAAATGCCTCCAGGGATTACCTTTTATTTCCGACCGTTCCCACCTACTCATCCACTTGAGGTCAGATTTGTCGGAAAGGGGTTTTGGCTTCTGCATCTGTAATCATGCCTGTTTAATTTCTTTGGAAGGAGAGGAACAGTGTGGTAGCTTCATCAGGGAAACCTTGGCCCTCTTTACCACGAGATTTTCAGCTTCCATTAGGATCCGAGTGAGCTTAGCTAAAGCAAGCGGCGTGTGGGGGGCTCTCTCCGTAAAGGTCAGCCTTCTTAATTAGATGAAAATCAGGCGGCAGCCTTAGGAAATGAAATGACTGTAGCCCACGCTCTTTCTGAGGGGCCCGCACGGGGTGTCCAGCCTATCCTGCTGAAAGCCGGAGAAGCTGAATTACTCCCGGGCGGGTAGGAAAGAGGCTGCAGTGTCACAACGGGGGCTCCTGTGTGCAGACAAGTAGAGTGTGCGTGACCGTGGCTGTAACGGACCTTCCAGTCCATGTGTTCTGTGCCCAGTCCATCTTATTGCACCTTCTGCTTGACTTACCACCAGCACGGCTGCCACCCCTGGACACTTTCTGCTTTTGCTGCCAGTCTTTCATTCAAGGCCAGTGTGGAGGAGAAATCAGTGCAGAGGCTCGGAGCCAGGCACTTTCACATGCAGGAGTTCACATAAACCCTGTGGCAGAAGTATCGCCGCTTTTTTTTAAGAAGGGCAAATCGAAATTCAGAGAGGTTAATTAGTTTACCCAAGGTCACACAGCTAGTAAAGCATCAGGCTAGGCTGGACTGTCTGCCCCTAGGGCCCCTTCTCTTTCCCTGAGAGCTAATGTCAGTATTGCTCCAGTTTCCTTCCCACTGCCTCGCTTGGGAAGCTCCGGCCCGGCATGTTAGGATGACACAGCACCTTCCCAGGATCACAGCACAGACCACTCTGTCTGGACATTCAGCCTGGCTCTGCCCCTGGGTTTTATTGCTGTTTTTCCAATAGGACCCTGGCCCCTTCTGGTTGGCCAGGAGCTCTGGGAAGGCCTCACATGAGTATGTGAATCCAGAGGTTCCCCAAAGCAGTGGGAGGCTGCAGGGACTGATACCAGCCGCGTTCTCTGACTCCCCTCCTTAGACGGCTGCGTCGCTCCCGCCTGCCCCCCACAGCCTCTCGGTGAATAGCGATGCTGTGACCTTGCTCTCCGTTTCAAACCCTAAAGAATTCCGGATCTGGGATTGTATTCATTGATTCGATTTGTATTCCGTCGAATACATATGCTGATTGTGGTTCTTCATAAATACATGGGACCTCTTTAATTGTTAAAAACTATCGCATAGCCCTAAGAGTTAAAAACACTTTCCGGACTCCGATTGCCTTAACGCAGACAAAGGGTTCTGATTCAGCATACTTACGAAAACCCTCGCGCTCGAAGGCTTCTCAGAGAAGGTTCGGTTGAGGCACAGGGCCACACTGCGTGATTCTGTGGGCATTGCCTGCGCTGAGCTCCAGGGGGAGCCCCTGAGGTGGCGCGGGGTCGGGGCCTCTTCCAAACGCCAGGCAAAGTTTAAAGCAGTGACTTGCAGCTGGGCTGCGCCTCGAGTTGCCAGGGGAGCTTTCAGGAGCAGTGCCTGAGCTTCACTTGAGGCAATTAAGTCAAAATCTCTGGGGTTAGATCCAGGCATCTGGAATGTTTTATTATCATTATTATTATTTTTTTAATCACTGGTTGAGAGAATAGGATCTGGAAATATCGAACCTGAATTTGAACCCCAATTATTAAATTCTCTAAGTGTCATGTTCTTCATCTGTAAAATAAGGATATGAATTGTTCTTACTTTATAGGACTGTAAATATAACCCCTACCATTGTATTTCTAGTAAATATTTTTAAATTTTTATTATTATTATTGAGAAACATATCACTGCTGCTCAAATACTTTAATATTTTTTAAAACTTAAAAGGATAATATACTACTGAGTAAGCCCATTGTTTTCTCAGAGATTCAAAAGTATGTAAAATATGATTAATATAGGATGAGTGAGAAGATAATTCATTAAGTCACACCTGCATAAATCCTACTAAACTCTGAACGTGGAGCATTCACTAAACATAAGACCTGGCTAAAGTCTGGCAATGAACACCGTGCCCCCGGAGTCTTATCTTTCCATTCTAACCACATTCTGCTTTATCGGGTACGTCCACATTACTTCAGCTCTCTCTCAAACTCTAAGCCTGAATTTATGGTGACCTGTTAGTTGTCTCTAGTGACCTCAAGTACTTCAAAGTTAACCTTCTCCTAAGTATTATTGCAGCAACAATTGTGGACTTTATAACCTGACTTTCTGTTTCCTACATGATTTGTGATACTAATGCATTTTTAAAGGACAAGTATTAGTCTACAAGCTAGTATAGAATAAATCTTGGTTTGTAACTCCAAATTTTGACTTCTACATAATTTATGAGACTAATACATTTAAAAGAATTATTAGGTATGTTTTTGGACACACAATGTATAAAAATGTAATTCTGTGACACCAACAACCAAAAGGGGTAGGAATGAAGCTGTAGAGTAATAGACATTTTGTATGTTATTGAAGTTAAGCTGGTATAAATTCAAAACAGTGTGTTATAACTTTAGAATGTTAAATGCAATCCCCATGGTAACCACAAGGAAAATAGCTACAGAATATAAACAAAAGAAAATGAGAAAGGAATTTAAACACTTCACTATGAAAAAATCGACTGAACACCAAAGAAAACAGTAATGCAGGAAATGAGAGAAAAAAAGCTTTAAGGTATAGAGAAAGCAAATGGCAAGTTGACAGAAGTTCTTCCTTACCAGTTGTTACTTTAAATGTAAATGAATTAAACTCAAAAGATAGAGATTAGCAGAATGGACATAAAAACAGAGTCCAACTATAGGCAGTATACAAGAGACTCACTTTAGATGCAAAGAAACAAACAGATTGAGAGTGAAAGGAAGGAAAAAGATATTCCGTGCAAACAGTAACCAAAGAGATTAGGGATGGCTCTATTGATATCAGCAAAATAAACTTTAAATCATAACAGGCTACAAGGGACAAAGAAAGACATTATATATTTTAAAAGTTTTCATACAGCAAAAAGATATAACAATTAAACATATATGCACCTAATGACAGATCATCAAAAAGTATGTAGCAAAAACTAACAAAATTGAATTGACCTGCCATTTGACCCAGTGACCCCACTTCTAGGAATATATCCTAAGAAACTCAAAACACCAATTACAAAGAACTTATGCACCCCTATGTTCATAGTAGAGCAATTTACAATAGCTAAGATCTGGAAACAGCCCAAGTGCCCATCAGTAGGTGAGTGGATAAAAAAGCTGTGGCACATTTATACCATGGAATACTACGCAGCTATAAAAAAGAAGGATCTTTTATCCTTTGGGACAGCATGGAAGGACCTGGAGAATATTATGCTAAGCGAAATAAGCCAGTCAGAGAAAGACAAGTGCCACATGATCTCACTTATATGTGGAATGTAATAAAATAAACTGATGAGCAAAATAGATCCAGAGACATAGAAGCCTGGAACAGACTGAGGGATCTCAGAGGGAAGGTGGAGAGGGGGGAGTAGGTGGGAAGAGACTAATCAAAGGACTTATATGTTTATAAGCATAACCCATGGACACAGACACTGCTCTGGGCAAGGCCTGGGGCTGGGGTGGATGCGGGGTGGAGGGGATCACTGGGGTAAAAAGGGGACATCTGTAATATTCTCAACAATAAAGATAAAGAAACTTTAAAAAAAACACTGACAAAGTTGGAGGGAGAAATCGTTCTAGAGTTGGAGACTATAGCCATTTCAAAAATGGTTATGGATCCAAAAATCAAGTGACATAAAATCCATGTCAGCTTAACTTTGTTGTCCTCAAGCAAGTCCTTCTTTATTTTTTCCTGAGAAGAGAAAGTGAAAGAAAAAAAGATGAACAAGAAAGTAAAAAGCACAGAAGAGTAGGTAAGAGAGGTAATGAGGAAAGGAAGAAAGGAAAGGCCAGGGAGACCAGGAAAAAAAGCTGGAAACAGTCATGGCCACTTGCAGTCAAACAGTCGGAAGCCTCTACGTTGGTTTCCCTCCAGCTGCAAGACTCGGGCTCCAGACGAGCCCTCACATTGCCTCTTGCGCTGCACTTACCATTGCCAGGGACACTCAGGGGGCTGCGTGGGCCTCAGATCCTCTTCCAAAGCCGGAGGGGTATGAATAGCGCCATCGCGGAAAGGAAAGGGGCACAAACCAGTGGGCCATCACTGCTGACGCCGGAATAGATGCCCAAAGCCGTCATCATCAAAAGAAGCCCTCCATGATTATCACCCAAGACCGCTGATCTTACAGACGAGTGCTTATCAATTGTGGCTTGTTCGAATCAACCAAAAACCAGCAGCCAGAGCCCACCCTTAGGGATTCAGATTTGGTTGGTCTGAAGTAGGTTTTTATACTTTTTATTTAATTGCCGAAGGATTAGAATGTGATTTGAAGATTAACACCACCTTTATAAAAGGACAATTTCTGAAATATGCTGCCAGCTTATTTATTGATAAAAGAACTAATTTTGACTTTTGCAAACTGTTCATCTTTATTTCTTTGAAATCTGAGGGCATTTTCTCAGCCCTTTGAATTCATCTGACAGCATAAAAACCAGTCATCAAATTGTCTTTAACACACATACATGGCACTGTGGGACAACTCTTGTATCTTATTTTGGCCACAACCTTACAAGGAGCTCAAGTCAGTCTGGATCCAAAGCCATTAAGTCTTTGATCCAAAGCCCAAACTCAGACCTCGGTCACCACACTTCTCAAAAAGGGTTTTAGTGTCCTGTCCTCCACAATTGGTACTGTGCTGTTTGTGTGGAATGGAAGTCAGTGAGCATCGATCCTGTACCGTCCCGTCCTTTCTTCCCGATTTGCCTGTGTCAGAAACAGAGTGAACTGCCCACTGCTGGCCTCCTCGCGTCTGCTGTGGGGGAAGCCTCTGGCTGTATTAATTGGTCTGCTTTTGAGACGATGCAGTGAGTGTGTACATATCCCCCTAAAGTCTTACATCTTATTTTAATAGGCTGTTAACATTCATCGGGGTAAAGCTTTAAAGTTTCTCCTATTTTCATAATCGAAGCCCCTCATGAAGCCCTTGAGTGAACGACAGGATTTCCCAGAGGCAAGTTCAGGCGCTACTGATAACAGTCCCAGAATAGAGACGCTGGAATGAACAAGTGGAAAGAATCCTGCTGCTGCTTTCGGAAGATACAGACTGAAACTGACCTGGAACCCTTCCAAGCTGCATGACCTTGAACAGATCATTTAACCCTTCCGAGTTTCAGTGTCTTTCCCATGGAGAGAGTCGTTTCTGCCCCAGCCAGACCAGGGATGATACAGTGAGCACACAAGAGGCCACCTTTAGGGGGACATTTTGTACTTCTGAGAAGTACAGAGCAAATGGGTATTTTTGTTCTGTCTGGCAATCATCTCCACTCCCTTCCATGAGGGATCTGGACTCGCTAAGCACCAACATCACAGACACAGCTCCATGGAAGAGAAGACATCAAGTGGCTGAGCAAGGTGACCCATGCAGGC
This sequence comes from Miniopterus natalensis, assembly GCF_054644295.1. Classification (NCBI taxonomy): domain Eukaryota; kingdom Metazoa; phylum Chordata; class Mammalia; order Chiroptera; family Miniopteridae; genus Miniopterus; species Miniopterus natalensis. Next base: position 19,150,025 of record NC_142093.1, on the reverse strand, counting down.
GGGCTGTGGTCAGAGGTTGGCCTGGGTGCCAGGGACCCGAGGGGACAGAGACACAGTAGGAAAAAGAATCAGAGAGAGGTAATGCATACCTCTATTATGCTTTCTAGAATGAATTTTGCAAAATATTAGAAGTATTCACTTCTTATAAGTATGCATGTTTAACAACATGCATATTCTTCATGGAATAATCAAAGGATTCTAAGAAATAAGAACAAGGTTATCAAAAGTGCTTCAACAGAAAGCTCACTTGAAAATGCGTAATCATATTGGGAGAGAAAATCACACTTGATCCCCAGATGCTGAAAATGTATGACCAGGTGTGACCAGCAATACAGCCCCAGAAACAGAGGTAAGACAGCATTAGGAAGCCCAGTATGCTTACTGACAGTTGTCTGACTATAAAGGAGAGAGCAGGAGTTAAAACAAAATAAATATGTTTCTGCTATGCAATCATAACATAGCCTGAGCCTAAGGAACCTTCTTGCATGTTCCTTTGTTCTGCGTATTAAATTAATCATAGAAAAGTAGATATTTCTTACTAGCAGTAACTATCAGTACTGTTGTTATCTCAAATGATTTTCAGTAAACTTCACAAAGCAATTACTGTTCCACCCCTTCCCCACTGTCATCTGCAGGTTGGAAAATGGAGACTCAGAGAGACAAAGTGCCAAAGTGCATACAATCTAAGGGGTTTTTGTTTCCTTTTTTTTGAATTATCCCTTTTCCTCTTAGAGTCAAAAATTTGCCTTGGCTTAATAATTAACCATAGGAGGATGCACTTTTAGAATATAGAAAGATCTATATTCTTTGCAAATTGTGAAAGCAAAGATTGAAAAAAAAAAAAATCTATTTCTATTTCCTTAGTTTCAAGTAAGTGAAAACTGGGGGAAATTTATAGCCCAAACTAAAATCTTCTTAAAGCTAGGAAACCATAAAAATTAAATTTCCAATGGAAAGAAGCAAGTTTGTAGATTAATAATAGATGTAGTTGCAACTAGTAATGGAACAATGATTAATAGAAATGAAATAGCTGCATATTTCATCAATATGTTAATATGTATGCCACGGAATTATTTTTGAATCCATGTTTATTTGGAAAATGTTTGCTGCCTTTAACAATAAGACTTATGTTTTGCAGGAGTATAAAAATAAAAATGTAAATGAGGTGCTTATGACAACCTAATGCTATTGACAACCTTAATTAAGAAGTCATTTAATGATAATGTTGATAAATTGGCATCTCTTTGAGTCAGGTTGACATTACTCAAGACACAAGCATAATTGATGTTCCTTCAGTAAAATACAGAGTTTAATCTGTGAAGGAACATCTGATGTCTATAGCAAAATTAAGGTCAAGGACTTGGCAAAATATGTTATAGACTGTAACAGATGTTCTCAGGTTAAATCACAACTCTATTAAAAGCTATAGAGATGCTCAGTTGATAGAACCTAGAATCACAGAGTTGTTGAACCAAAAGGGATTTTTAGAGACTAGTCATTCCCATTATTTTAAAGCTGAGGAAACTGACATGCAAGAAAGGTTAAATGATTAGCCCAAGGTCCCAGAGTTGGTTATCAGGGTCTGGACTAGAACCTAAGTCTTTCTACTATTCTAAGTTGTCTCTCAATTGTGACAGATGAAGGGATATTTTAATATTTTACTTAAAAATACAGTTAGGGTAAGTTATCCTGTGTGGTAAAATTAGACACAGGACTATTAACAAAATAGACCATTGCATCTTTTGAGGTCTTACCTGACTCCCACTCCTGGCTGTCGCCCAACCTTATACTTAATATTAAAGTCCAAATTCCAGGAAAGCCACCATTCTCTGGGCATTAAAAAATTATGTCCAGTTAATATTAAGTCAGCAACACACATTTATTAAAACTTTAGTAGAATCATTAAAAATCAGCAAATATTAGCACCGTGGGTGGCAGTTCTTTGAATTTCGATGATGAACATTCTCAGTTGATCTTTCACAAGCTTTATTGTCCACAGTTTGGGTGCTAATACTAAACTTCTACGAATCACGAGTGGCAGCAAATGGGAAAATACTGTAACAAAATCAGAAACACCACAGTGTGTTTAATATGCTGTTTTTCATGAGGAAATCAACTTGACAGTGAAGCAACAACATACTTAGAGGGGACAAAATATGTGTTCTGAGATGCATTTAATTTACCACTCATTATTTTTAAGACCTTATAGACTGGAAATTAGAAAATCTGAGCTCTATCATCTCTTCTCTCATGTCAGGAGGGATTATGGCTCCAACTTTTCACTGACCTGCTGGCATGCACTTTCTATAGGACAGACACCAATACATTGAGAAGAATACAGTTGGGCTTCATCCCAATAATGAAGATGCAGAGCTAATAGTCTCTCCCCATCTTTCCCAGTGGCTGAACCGGTCCTTGTACCCAATAACCTGACAGTTAATGTGGGCTCCTCACTTGTGCCCAGCCCCCATATCTAACCAATCAACTTTATCAAGACTATATCTCATTGCCTTAACTTTATTTACTTCAGTAGTTCTAAAAGTATGGGAATCAGAATCTCCTGGGGAACTTGGTAAAAAATATAAAGGTTGAAGTAGTATAGGTTTATGTCCTATCTTACTTCAAGGAGCCTGGGCCTCTGTGAGCTTCATTAGCTGTAGCTGATTATGAAATGCAGCAAATTTGAGAAACATTACTTTAGTGCATGCTCTTAAGATCTCTCTGCCAGATAATTGCGTTTGCTTCTTAACTGGTCTGCTTGACTCCAGCTTCTTACTGCACCAACTCATTCTTCAGCCAGTCAACAAACCTGAAAAAGTTCAAGCTTCAAAGCAAAAAATTAATGGTTGCTTATCACACTCAAGAATAAGTCCAAATTTGCTCTGCATCTAAAGTCTTTCAGAACTTGGCTTTTGTAGTCCTCTCCCTGTCTCATTTTTCATCGCTGCAAAGTACACCCGCATTCCCCTCATGCACAAAGCTTTCTCAAAGTCTGGGCCATTTTCATATACATAAACATGTTTATTCAAAACTTATTTATTGAGTTCTTATCATTTGTACAACACTGGATTTAATATAGGGTGGTGAATAGATGGAAATCATACCAGTGCTCCTTTAATATGTTAAGAAGGGGAAGGGAAAATATATACAATTGACGAAGAATGGACATGATGATGCTTGTGTTTATTTTCTGTTCTTGAACTGAACATAGACTTCCAGGAAACTGTGTTTACCGGAAATTCACAAAAGTGGGAGACAGGAATTAACCTTTAAGCCCCAGAGGCAATAGTAGTCGGAGACATCCATTCTCACCCCTTTGTCCTAGTCTCTGCTCCTCAAGGTTGCAAAGCTAGAAAGTGACTCCACAGTGATGATGATCTTTGAGGGCGAAAAACCTAGGTGTCTGTCAGGAATAAATGAACTCTCCAAGAATATGGCTTTCACTTTGGTACACTTACCTTTTGCCAAGTTGCATCTGTTATGCAAAGATTCACATTAGTAGGGAGCACGTAGGAGGGAAAAGCAACTCGTCCGCCAATTTGGAATGGATTTCTTACCCGCCTCACTGCAGATGAGGGCCATTATTGATCTGATTCGGGTAGTTCAATGAGCAGAGCAAGCAGATTCCTAGACCAGAGAAAAGCTAAATGACTTTTGTCCTTGACCTAGAGAAATTACCTAGGCAACCAGTACTTAAAGTTTCTCTGTCTCCTAAATGAGCCTGGTCAATGGTGCACCATCTACATGAGTGAGTCTGATACAATTTAGGAAACACTACTCTAAATATAAAGATTGTAGGGAGCTTTTGTAAACAGATAAGTTTTACTTGCCTTCCCTCCCCTAAAATGGGGTAAACACAGCCTGTGAAAAACAGTGTCAGTTTCAAGCAAAATATATACTACCTCAGTAAATGAAAGTTAGTAATTTGAGGAAAGTATAATATTGCCGTAATAAATAATGCTTGATGACAAAATTATTTGGTTATTTTACAGTATTGCTAAAATGTGGAAATAGCACAAATTATAACACTTTTTTTTACTCTTCTGTAGCAAGCAGGATTCTCTAGTTGCAAACATAAGAAGCCAACTCTATAGTTTAAGGAGAAAATAAAAATTGTGGAAGGTCATAGGGGTGGCTCATAGGAACAAAAGGCAAAATGATAAAGAAGCTGGATAGAGACATGAAACACTTAACTCTGGGGACGTGGGTAGTCTCTCCTAAGGGGCAGGTGAGGAAAGTGAGTTCCTGATTAAATCAAGTGACAGCTTTTATAAAGGATATTCAAGGAGGAATGAGCCTGCATGAAAGAGTGATGTCTGAGAAGAGGCAAACACACTTTAGAACTCCTGAAGCCCAGCCAGTCAACATGCATAAACTTTAGTTGGTGTTGACCCCTTGATGAATTACACCAATTTAAAACTGGAAACAGCCCAGCGAATATTCTATCTAAAGAATGTACCTTGAAGACAGACTGCTTGAGGAATAATATTTTTTTAAACCTGACTGTTCTACTTTGACATCCATCAAAGTAATGTAAAAATATAGGTTAAATTGTGCAATGATAAACTTAATAAGGCTGTCGAGCCACAAGAGGTCATAGGAGGGAGGGGCGATAGAAAGAAGAAGGAAACCTACCTTCTAAATGGAAAAATAAAACTTGATTTGGGCAGTATTTAAAATGAACTGAAAATTAGTTCCTTTCGATGTGTGTTAAATTTTCTTAAAATAAATACCCTTTAGAGAACCATGAGGATGCTCAGCCCTAGTCAATGGATAATTTTATTGAACTGCTATTTAGTTCAACAACATTTTAATAATTCAGATGATACTGCAATGTTAATTGTCTCAGAATCAAATCCATAAGTCTTGATGATATAATGATAGAGTTTATAAGAGTAATGACATGAGATGAAATATGTCATTTCCCTTATACAACAGTAGAATAGGGAGAGTAGTTCTCATTTTGGGGCCTGGTGTTCAATCTCACACTTGTTATCTATGTACTTTTAGGCAGCATTTGAACCTTTTTGATTCTCAGTATCATTGTATGAAAGACTAGTAATGAATTCCCAGCCTCTCTCACAGGATTGTGAAGTACATCAGGCAGAATGATTGGTGGTAAAATCACTTTGCCAACCCTACAGCACCCTGTACATCTAAGGATTGATTCTATTTGCATTGACATGCTGTTTAACAACAAACTTCAGGGAAGAGTTGGGATGCTTTGGATTTCTTGACTAGAGGTCTTAAAAGCAGTATTCATAGAATTTACATGCATCACAACCATTTGGAGCAGTATTTCTCAAACCAAAACAATTTTTTCAAAGAGTTAATGCCACTGTGCTAAGTTTATAGTATAGCCCTTAAAGGAAGTAATTTATGTCTATAACGTGTCTATCTCCATAAACGATTTCTTATTTAAGACCGTGTGAAACAGCACTGAAAAAGCTGCAGCTGGGACTCCGCCTTTGACATGACAGAGCATGAGCATAGTTAATATTGCATACAGATATCTCCAAGTATTGGGTAGTGAGCTCACTGCTTAATTGTTCTGAAAATGATAGGGTATGTTCCCTTTAGGCTACATCACCATGGATTTTTTTTTAATTGCCCTTTAATAGAAATCATACTGTATTTTTAGTCTAGAGAAAACAGTGTCTGTGGGAACCACCTCTCCCACCCATGTCTTGGCAGTGGGAACTAGTGTCTCAGATCAAGACTATTTACTGATCCCCATGGCAACAATGTGCTTTATCTTGGACGGATCCTAACATCGTAAGAACCCAATGGTTCTTTAGTATAATATCTCAACCCTTAAATAACAATCTTGATGTGAACTATAAATACTGTAAGTAGAACCATTTTTAAATAAAATATTGGGATAAAGCTAGAAAGTTGTATGTAGTCTCTTCACTAGATTTTCATTTGGGAATAAATCCTCTGACTTTTCTGAGTAAAGACACTGGACCCTTGAAAGAAGTGGCTGAGTTAAAGTCGTGCCTTTTGTTACTTGATGGGGCGCTAAGTGGAGTGTAACAGTGTTGGGGCTGGGGCGCTGGGTAAAGTCCCTACACACACGTAGCAACACTCTATGGAGACACTGCCCAGGCGCGTGGGTTGCCTAGGTTTAGGGACCATTCTCCTGTTGTTTTCCAGGTTTATGACAAGAAATTAAATCCCTAAAAGTTCCTACAGTGAGACTTTCCAGGTTGCTACATGTGTTAAAGCACACTGGCTAAGATTCTGACAACATGAAAAGATTGGGTTATACCCATCAATTGCTCTGGGGTTCTCAATAGAAACAAATGCTGTATGAACACCAACACGTGTATTATTATTCTATCGCCTGGTCAGACCTGACAGTTCTCAAGCTTACAGGATTACACACATTTTAATAAAATCTATGTTCCAGAGAACGCACTCCCTTCCATACAACTGCATTATAATTTTTGCTCGCGAGTGTAGGTGGTGGCACTGATATTCCACTTTCTTTGACAGCTTCCCTTCCAACGTTTCAAAGGCATTAACACTCAGCAGGAATAATTGAAATACTTTTTATACTTCAAAACCATTCCCTTGTATGATCTCAAATGATTGCTAAATCGGGGTTGAGTGAGCTGTAACTGGCAGTGTCGTTCATTGATTTTTGGGGTAGAGATTTAACATTTCTATGCATTTTAACACCCCCTCTTGGGAACTAAAGCATTGGGAGCCCCCTCTTTCTGTTCTCTCCCGAAGGCCTGCTGTTCTCTCATGCACTGCATGAACGAATAAAGTAGCTTGGCATTGTCCCTAAGAGGAGTGTGTCGGGACTCTGAGCCCACTGATGTTGCTCAGAACCACTTGCCTCTGCCCTCTGCAGTGTACCGGCGACCAGATGAGAAAGTGTTGTACGTCGAAGCGGGGACGGAACAGTTCCCCGAACTGTACAGCCCGCCCAGGCTCCGGCCTGCCTCCCGAGGCCCCAAGATGAGCGGCGTCTGTGTCTTCCCGGCCTGCAGTTACCTCGGGCGAGTGCTGGCTGGCAAGGTCTGGGCAAAAAACACAGATGACTTTGGGTGTCACTGAGGCCGAAAGCTTCATCTTACTCACATGCCTAGCGTGGTGACTGGCCCCTCAGTGCCTTACCCGGTTCTAGGAGTGAAAAACGAGAAGGGGCAAAGGGAAGATCCCCGAATCACCCAGTGGTCTTTCCTTGTAATATAAAGAGGAGGCAGGTTTTCATTTTTAGCATAGTTATAGTCAGAAGGAAATTCTAAACAAAGCACAAAGTGTAAGTTTGCGAGACATCGCTTCCGTAGTCACGTGTCTGTCTGCACCTGTCTGTGACAGTTTGTGTGATACATGAAGCACGGCTGTAAAATAGGGAGGCTTAAAAAACACATATTAGGATAATATATTTGTTTTCCAGTGTCGTTTGATTAAATAAGTTATGTTAAAGTGCTTTGCACACTCCTAAAGTGGTATCTAAATATAAAATGTTGCAATTATAGATTGTTCAACAATATTTACTGAGCAGCTTCTATGGTCTACATCAATCAAATAATAACGTTGATCCTGGCCAGGTGGCTCCATGGGTTGGAGTGTTATCCTGTACACCAAAAGGTTGCTGGTTTGATCCCTGGTCAAGGCGCGTAAGGGAGGCAACTGATCGATGTTTCTCTCTTACATCAGTGTTTCTCTCTCTCTCTAAAAAAATCAATAAACATATCCTTTGGTGAGATGATAAAAATAATAATAATACTAACATTGGTAGGGACTAGGAAGAATGAAATGACTTTGCCCGTAGCTATACTACTACAGAAAAGGGAGGACAACTAATATAAAAATAGATGGCACTGGCCCAGCCGGGTATGGCTCAGTGGTTGAGCATCAACCTAGGATCCAGGCGATCGGAGTTCGATTCCCGGTCAGGGCACGTGCCCGGGTTGCGGGCTCAATCCCCAGTTGGGGCCGTGCAGGAGGCAGCCGATCAATGACCCTCTTATCATTGATGTTTCTGTCTTTCTCTCTCCCTCTCCCTTCCTCTCTGCAATCAATAAAGATTTTTTTTTTTTTTTAAAGAAATAGATGGCACTGTATATTAAAGACCATTAAATGATGAGGCATTCTTATCCAATATACAATTGGGCTTTGAAATATATTGTTTGTTTCTGAAAGAGCCATTTTGTCATTGTAATTTCAAATGACAGCTCAGAAGCTGTCATTAGGAATCAAAATTAATTGAAGAACTTTTTCCTCCACAGACAACATTGCAATCTACAGAGGCTCTGTGAGCTTCGCAGCAGAAAGAGACATGCAACACGACAGGTCCCCAGGAGCTTCACCCCTGCAGTCACCATTGGCTGCGTTTGCACTTACTCCCCGCTGCACTCAGCCTCACAGTTGGACAACGCCTCTCATTCAAAATAAACCTTCCGTTCCTGACTGCTCCATATCAGGTTGCTGCCAATCCCAGCTGTTTCGTGATCAGAACATAGTGCTTTCAGATTTGTCTCCTCATGTCCTTGAAGCAAATGCACAAGCACAATGATAATGTTGTTATCGAAAAGTTGTAGTTTCCATTTATCTATACCGGTGGACAAGAAATTTGTTGAGTTTTTAGGACCAGAGATTCCCTCCCTCCATCATGGTTAAAGTTTTACATGCAGGATGGAAAAACTGAAGAAAAGCAGTAATTTGCTGAACTTGTTTCAAACAGAAAACAGTCTCATTAAAGTCGCTTGTAGATAGTTCTAAACTATCTTAAATGAGGGGAGCTCTTATTTGGAAAAACATATATCTCCGTGTAATGCCTGTGCATTTTTCTAAACACTTGCTGAGCCCTTTTTCTGTTAATGAATGGCTCAGATGACATATGCAATAATTTACTGGCTTAGGTGGCTTTAAAGAATCTCCAGACATGGTTAGTTCCTAAGAAATGTTCAGTAGCACATGATTTTTGCCAAGTCTCTTGATTTTGCTTTGGATCCAAAGGCCAGGTGTGTTCGGATAAAGGCTCCTCTGCTTTTTAGGCTTCACCATCGTCTCTCAGTTCTCCCAAGTTAGTGCCGGCCTTATTGACTCAACTCAGTCTGGTTCCAACCAGCTTGACAGGCTGCCTCCTCATTCACCAGGGCATTTAAGTCCCCAACCCCAAATGTTTCCTGTGTGCCAGCTAGGCTACGGAGAGGGAAGGGTACAGCATTCCAACTTTTTCTCTCTATTCTATTGTCCAGCAATTGCAATCAAAATGCCTGAAATTGCTTACCCTTCTTTCAGCTCATCTCTTTAAACTCTACCTACTTTAACTAAAAAAACAATAACACCCTTCTTAACTGTACTTTATTTTAGCATTTAATGTCTCTGCTTGTTCTATAGAGATAAGTCCTTGGACATAATAATGCTTAAGTACATAGAAAGCTATAATAAACTTTAAATGATACACTGTTGTAATGAGTAAAGCCTTTAAAACATTGATTTTCTTTTTTATAGCTAGTGTCTGGTGACAGTCTTCATAACAGCAAAATCTGAGTGGATTAAGGGAAATATCAGTTCACAAATATTTTTTGAAAATGTATTTATTTAGGAATGCAAGACATTATTAGGTATACAAACAGATGAATTCTTACTCTATTTTTCTGATCAAGAATTTATTAATCTATCCTTTTAGCCATTTATTCAGTTAAATATTATATTGAACGTCCTTTGTATGCTTAGTCTTAACGACACAAGCACAAATGAAATCTGTTCTCTGACTTCATGGAATTTGAAGTCTAATTCAAAAGCAAAACAACAAAATAGTAATTTCCCTACAGTTATAGAGTGGAAGGGCAGAGTTGTGCAAAGTGTGCTTCAAAAACCTAAATCATATCGGAAGAGCCATGATCTCCCCAGAGGAGAAACTAGCTGATGTAAGACTGAAAATTCAAGGAGAATTAGCCAAATAAACAAGAGAATGAAGGATATTCTCAGGAGAATGAAAAGGCATTGGAGAAATAGCATGAGTGTGAGGAAAACCTAGGTTTTCTAAGTGGTCAGGCTGCACATGCAGTGTATGTCATTTGTAGTGGCTTCCATGAGAGACCCTGGTGGGTAAGTGACCAGAGATGAGATTAAGATGTGAACAGGAAGTAGACCTTGAAACATTTCTGAGAACTAAGTTAAGAAATTTACATGTCATCCTAAATGGTTTTGGTAAGTAATAAAAATGCTGAACAGGGAATGGCAAAATCAGAATTTGGTTTTGAATGACAACCAAATACTTAAGCCAGAAATCTATCAGGCAGGCATGTTATCACCCTCTCTTGAAACCTCTTACATTTAATCCACCAAGTCTCAGATTTCTCTGTTAAATATATCTGGGCTCCACCTCTACTTCTTTCCCCTCTGCTGCTACAATCTTAAACCAGGATCAACCAAGATGCCTTCAAAAATGTTTGAAGAATATGCTAACTGGTCTCTCATCTCTATCATCTACACGATAGCATGAATGATCTTGGAAAAATGTATATCGGACCATACTGTACCTCTCCTTAATAATGTTTCATTGATATAATTATAAAAAGATGATTAAATAAGACCCTTCTGAGAACAGTATTTCTGAGGTGAGGCCCACAGGGTTGAGAGAAGCTAGCTATTCAAAGAACTAGGGGAAAATCAGAATGACATCAGCAGCAGCACCCAAGGAGTGACAGAAGATATTTAAATAACTAGCTGATATACACAATTAAAATAAAATAATAATAAAAGGCACAAATGGAGTCCCTCCATGAAAGAGAAGTGAATGACAATTAGCACCAGTAAAGTCCTGCTATGGACTGAATGTTTGTGCCTGCCCCAGATCTGTATGTTGTAGCCCTAATTCCAATTTGATGGTATTTGGATGTGGTGGGGCCTTACGGGGTAATTAAGTTTAGATGAGATCCTGAGGATGGTGCCCCCATGATGAGATTGGTTCCATTGTAGGAGGTTGAAGAGACAGACGCTCTCACTCTGTCGCATGAGGATACAGTAAGAAGGTGACCATTTGTAAACCAGGAGGAGGGCCTTCACCAAGAACCCAACTATGCAGGCACCCTGATCTCAGATTTCCAGCCTCCAGAACTCCTGAACTTCCATAAATGTTTGTTGTTTATGGTATTCTGTTTATGCAGCCTAAACTAAGACAAGTCTTAAGGAACAGAGCAAGATCCCAATTTGAATTTCTCTATATATCAGTCACCAAGATGCCCAATCTAAATGGCAGAAAGGATGAGGTACAGGCAGAAAGGATGCCTAATGTTAGGTAGACATTTTGTCATCAGTTGGTGATTTCAGTTTGATAAAATTATATAAAGATCAAAGTGGAGCTGCAGTTTTAAGAAAGGCCAGGAAGAACACCTGCCGGCAAGGCAGTCTCCATCCTGCTCACTGGTTCCTGGTGAAGACCAGAGATACAAGCAGCACCTGTAGGTAGACTGAGGGGCTCAGTGCTTTGAGTTTCTGATGCTTCCATCTGAGAATGCTACCAAAATTTAAGAGTTCCATTTCCTTTCAGACGCTTCAGTACTTGATCATAGAGTAGAAAAAGTTACTTCAGAGTTCCACTAGCTAGTATGCTTCTGAGATAGAATGCAACCTTTTTTATTAAAAATAACTACAAATGTGTTGAAAATGTGGTATTTTATTAGAATCAGAGCAGACAGTCATGGAAGACCAGATCACAATTACATGTATTATGTAAAAGGTTACATTTTAGGCCCTCATATTAACGTACACCCCCATGGTTCAATATTTCTTTGCCAATTTTTGCCCTGATCCTGGCTCCAACCTTCATGTCTTTAATGATTAGTTGCGAGTATTCCTGCCCTTGGGCTGTCTATAAGAGCATCATATAGATGAGGCAGTTTGTGCAGTCTTATAAAACAAGGTAGTAGCTATGCAGCCATCAATCTGTGGAGATGAAACAGAAAAGAGAAAGCTATGATTGAAAGTCATTCAGTCAGTCTAAAGGAGAAGAAAAAGACAGAAAACACATTGGATAATAAGAGGAAAACATTAAAATCAAGAAGAATCAAATAGGAAGTTTGGTAGTTTATCTTCCTGAATGCTGATGTTTAACAGGGACACCAGGGGCAAGGGGAGCCAGCTCTGTACCATATGCTTGGATTTTTAAAGAATCTGAGCCAAGTCAGAAAATTACTAGCCATGGAATTATATTAAACTCATATAGCTTTGCCAATAGAGCTATCTCTTTTCATTAAATCAAACATTTATAACACATTAATGAACACTACAACTTTATAAGGTTAGTGATCGATTTCTGCATTAGGTGAAAGGGAAATAATTATAGTTAATATTAAAGTAACCAAAACATTTACTAAGCTATAAATCTGTATAAAAAACAAAACAGCCAGCCTCCTCCTACCCCCAAATTGTTCATTTGCCACTTTTGAAAGACCTTCTTGCCTCCAGTGGCCCTCATAAATTCTAGTCTCCTTAACTTTTTATATACTGCCTTTCATAATGTTGTATAACACTTAAGTGTTCAACATTGTTCATGTGCTAGATAAAATATTAACTAAGACTTAGCTCCAGCACTAGGGAATTCATGGTATAATCAAAGAGTCAATGTAGCACTATAAATTGTACAAAAGAGACATTAGCAAAGTTCAGGTGGAATGTGGATGGAGAATTCGAGGAAGGCTTCACAATGAAAGTGACTTAGAGTTTGATCTTGAAGGATGAGCAGCACTTTGAAAAGAGAAAGAATTCTAGGTGACAAGAAAAATGTGTGATAACTTAGTTATAGAGATTTTGATGTGTGTGAGGTGTAGTGAGGAGTTCATTAAAATTGGAAAATAAGCTAGAGGAGAGAGTGATAGGATATATAACTGGACAGGCCATTGAAGACTGAAGTGTACTTTGTGATCACTAGGGAGCCAGGCACAGTTTGAGCAGAACAATAAATATGGAAATTTGTTGTTGATGATGATGATTTCATTATATATTTATATTTGAGGACATAACTCAAACGGAAAAGTAATATATCAGAAAAGACTGGTATGAGGAAGATCAGATCAGGAGCCTTTTCCAGGGAAGAAACAATAAGTCATGAGAACAGTGTTGTAAAGAAAAACTGAATTTAAGAGATATTTGAGGTGATCTTATAGAATTTGTGGTACTTAAATGCAGGGTGGGTGCAGAAGGAACAAATGTCACTGAACTTTCCAACTTGAGAAACTGAATAGCTTGTACTCTTATTTCTGAAGAGGAAATCAGTATACAAGGAAGAGTGGTTTGAGTGGAAGAGTGCTAATAAGTTCAGTTTCAGACATGTTTTATTTGAGGTAATTGCAAGATATCCAAGAGGAAAGATCAAATACAAATTAGAAATATAAAGAGAGTTCAAAAGAAAGGATGTCATGAAGAGAGATATATATTTGAAAATTAGTAGCTTATGTGGTAATTGTGATCATGGAAATTGTTGAAATAACTCAGAAAGGTTAGAAAAAGAGATAGAAGAGAGAATAGATACCTGGGTTTTGTATCTGAGACCTAATTGTCCTTCAAACAAGATCCTAAAATCGAAAGTGCTTGTGTTATATTTTTTAGAAAAAAGTTTGTTGGGTTCTGTACTTTTGTAAAATAATTGTAATTTTAAATAATGAGATAAATTTAGTATTCAATAAGAATTACAAATTTACTTAATTATATCCTTAAAATTTTATCTAAGGATATAATTAAGTAAATTTGTAATTCTGATTGAATGCTAAATTCAAACTTGGATGTTAGTATTTAAAAATGGAGAATTAAAAAGAAACCTTTCATTGAAACTTTATTTGGTTTAAAACAAAGCCCTAACAAAAGCCTGCTCTCTCTAGCCAAAGAACCAAGAAAAGGGTGTCCTAGAAAGACAGAAAACATTTAGAAAAAAACTGCTTACTCCAGCTAAACACCACAAATAGACACAGGATTGTAAAAATGCTGAAAATCAAAGACAAGGATAAACTTTGAAAGCAGTAAAAGAAAAACAATGTGACATTTACAAAGGAACTTCAATAAGATGGTTTTCTGACTTCTCAGCAGAAACAATAAAGGCCAGAAGGCAGTGGGATAACATATTCAAAGTATACAAAGAAAAAAAAAACCTCTCAACCAAGAATCTTATAATCAGTAAAGCTATTTTTTAAAGAATAAGGAAAAATAAATACTTTTCCAGATAAACAAAAGCTGAAAGAATTGGTTGCTAGCAGACTTGCCCTATAAGAAATATAAAATGTTCTTCAGGCTGAAAGTAAGCAGACTTAAATGGTCGTGTGAAGCCACATAAACAAAGAGCACTACTAAAGGTAATTAGGAAAATATAAAATACATATAAATAAATATTTTTTCCTTTCTTCTAACCAATTTAAAGAGGAATTGTATAAAATTATCTATATAATATATCGTTAAGCCTATCACATATATAAATGTTATATATGTGTAATGTATTTGCCAATAATACAAAGCACAAAGGAGTCAGAGGGAGCAAAGCTATATCTGACTAAGAAAGTGACTAAAGTGATAAAGTAATAATTATAACAATGTATTACTGGTTTGATAACATTAATAGATGTAATACATATAACAACAATTCCACAAAAAGGGGGATGGGAGTAGAGCTATATAAGTGGAATATTTCTCTATATCACTGGAATTAAGCTAGTTTAAATCTGAGGCTGATCCTAAGATGTATGTATAACCCTCAAGCAACCAATAAATAATAATTCAAACACATATTTTTTAACAAGAAAAGAGATATAAATAGTATTCAGAAAACTACCCATTAAAAAAGGCCCAGATGACTTCCTTTTCAATCTGAAAATGAAATTAAGAAAACAATTCCATTCACAATAGCATCAAAAAGAATAATATACTTAGGACTAACAAAAGAAGTGCAAAATGTGTACTCTGGAAACTATAAAATATTATTGAAAGAAATTAAATAAATGGCAAGCACCTTGTATATGGATCAGAAAACAATATTATTGAGATGGCAGTGTACCCTAAACTGATTTATGAATTCAACATAATTCTTATCAGAATCTCAGTTGACTTTATTATTGAAATTGAAGATCTGATTCTAAAATTCTTATGTCTTGAAAGGGACCTAGAATAGCCAAAATAATTCCAAAAAAAAAGAACAAAGTAGGAGGACTCACGCATCCTGATTTCAAAACTACTACAAAATAATGTAATGAAGAGACTGCGTTACTGGCACAAAGAGAGACATATAGGTCAACAGGAAAAACTGAGACTCCAGAAATAAACCTACACATCTAAGGTCAGCTGATATTCAACAAGGGTACCGAGACTTTTCAATGACAAAGAATAGTCTTTTCAGGAAATGGTGCTGGGACAAATGGATATCTAGGTACAAAAGAATGAAGTTCATTTTATACAGTAAAGTTAACTCTGAATGGATGAAAGACCTAAATATAAGAACTAAAACTATAAAATTCTTAGAAGAAAGCATAAGGACAAATCTTCATGACCTCACATTTGGCATATGATACCAAAAGTATGAGCAACAAAAGAAAACTGCAGATCAATAGAACATCATCAACATTTATAAAACTTCTGTACTTCAAAGAATACCATCAAGAAAATGAAAAAAAAAATCCACAGAATGCCAAAAAATATTTGAAAATCATATATCTATAGAACTTGTGTCTAGAATGTATAAAAGACATTTACGACTCAATAATAAAAAAGACAAAAACACAGTTTTAAAAAAATGGCCAAAGAATAGATATTTGTCCGAGGAAGATACACAAATGAACACTGAGCACTTGAAAAATTGTTCAACATCATTAGTCATCAGGGAATGTAAATCAAAACCACAATGAGACACCACTTCACAAACACCAGGAGAGCTAGAATCAAAAAGTCAGATACCAGAAAAGTCAGGTAACAAGCACATGGAGAAATTAAATCCTCACATTCTGCTGGTGAGAACGTAGATGGTACCACTGCTTTGGAAACCAATCTGGCAGTTGCTCAAATGATTAAACACAGCATTATCAACAAGTCTATTCCTGGGTACACAGCTCAAAGAAATGAAAACAAATGTCCACGCAAAAACTTGTACAGATGTTTACACCAGAATTGTCCATAATTCCGAAAGATGGAAAAGATGAAAACCATTCAAATGTTTACTAATGGATGAATGGGTAAGCAATGCACGGTAGATCTACACAACGGAATATTATTCACCCATCAAGAGGAATGAAGTACTGACTCCTGCTACAAATGGATGAACTTTGAAAAGTGAAAGAAGCCAGTCACAAAAGACCACATATTATATGATTCCAGTCACATGAAAGTCCACAAGAGGAAAATGTACAGAGACAGGAAGTTGATTATTGGTTACTTAGGACAAGGAAGGATGGAGGGACTGGGAGGTTGTAAAAATGTTTTAAAATTGATTGTGATGGTTGCACATCTCTGTGAATATACTAAAAACCATTGAATTGCACACTTTAACTCGGCGAATTGTATGGTATGTGCATTATATCTCAAAAAACATTCAAAAAAGAAATCTGAACATTGTGTTAAGGGAACCCAACTGAGACTAATTATTATGTTAATGGTGGTACTGGAAACGTATCAAAAAAATCTCCTTAGAAGAGGTGATGTTAGAGCTGGATCTTTAAGGGTAAAAGCCATGTTTAATCTCTTTTCCTCATTTCTAGCCCTGCGGGATGGAATGGAAATTTTGCTATTAATTTGCCTTCAGGACCTTTGAAAACTTGCTGTGTGCCTTAACAAGACTTTTATAAAAGATTACCCACGTCATTAGATGAAAAACAGAAAAGAAACATTTTTTAAATCACAAAAAATTAATATCTACAATCTTTTAAAAACTTACAATCCTCACCTCTCTTTAATAGTAATAATTGGTATCAGCTATCCACTCTACATGGTCTGTGCTAATGTAGTGGCCCATTGAGTTGGGTAACTAGAAACATTAGATAATCTTCCTGGATGAATCAGGATGATGTCAGTATTTCTGAACATTCTGTTTTCTGTCTCCTTTGAGTTGACAGACCCTCCTCAGATAGGCAATGGGATATTTGAGATTCTTATACCTTACACAGCAGGGAGGGTTGCTCGGCTAATGGTCACTAGTTGAGAGTACACTACCATCTACTCATTTTACACTCATTTATTAATGCATTTAATTCTTCAACAATCTTGTTATGGTTTGCTTACTACAGGATGGACACCATAAGGAATGTTGACGATATAGAGTTGACGAATAACAGGATGCTCCCGTCCTCTAGGAGCTCACAGTCGAATGGCCAAGGGCAGACAGGTAGGAACAGACTACAATAAAATGCTACACGTGCTTTAGAATACCTGGCTGGGAGGTCAGAAAAGACTTCAGAAAGGAAGAGACACTGAGCTGAATGTTAAAAGACTGAGAATATGCTCTACTGGCAAAGGTGGAATGCGTGTATGCGTGCACATATTTTGGGGGGAGGTGCAAAACATCTCATTGAGAGGAACAGCCTGTGCAGAGCACTCCACAGTGACACAGCAGGCCCAGAACACTGTACTATACCCATCCTTCAGGGAGTGAGGCAAATTGATGTCAATACATTAGATCCTAACCTAAGTTCTGCACCTATAGGGTTCATAGGAGACCAATTTAACCTCTTTCTTGGGAAGCATGATAGGCCTTTAACCTCTTTATCAGGAGATCTTTTCCTATCCACACATCCCACAGCATCTTCCAGAACTGGGAAAGATCACCCAAGCCCAGAGAACTGAGTGTCCCGGGTAAGGCAGGAAACTGGCTCACTTCCGCAGCTAACCTCACCAAGAACATGCCATCTCAGTTTGGCCAACCCGCACTAGGAAAATAGATTTTGGAATATACACGCTTTTCATGCCTTGGCTGTTCCTAACCTCAGAGCAGAATTCATAAGAGGTTTTAAATTAAGCCAGTCAAAGTGTCTGCAAATTCTCTGAACAGAAAGCAGACTCCTAGTCCCTGTTACACATAACTGTGGAGTCACTGTGGGACCTATGTATCAACTACCCTGTATATTAAATAAACACTTTACATTGTTATAACCCCTTACAGCTTACGAATATCTACCGCACGCATTAACTCATAGGATAATTCTGTGGTTAGCAGGTCGAGTGTTCTCTTGAGTAACACAGGAGAAGATAAAACTTTGTGATGTGACCAATGTCATACAGCTAGGAAGTAACAGCCAGGACCAGAGCATAATCTTTTCATTCGAATCCTGAGTTCACAATCTAGAATCCACTTTTTGTATTAATTTTGGTTTTATTTTTCTCACAAGACAGGAAGTCCAGAGGTGGGTAGTTCAGGGTTGTGGCAGCGAGTCCATGCTGTCTGTTTGGCCCACCTTCCTTACTCCGTAGGCCTTTGTCCTCTGCTTGTTCCCTCCTGGTCACCAAATGGCTGCTGCAATTTCAGGCTTCCACTTTTCTGTCTCAGAAGGAAATAAGTGGAAGGGGTACAGGGACAAGAGGGACAAAAGCTGAGCCTGCCAGGTTTTAACAGATAAATCACAGCTTTCCTGAAGTCCCACCCAGGGGATCCTGTTTACACCTGCCTGACCAATACGCATGGCCATGCCCAGCTGCAAAGGACAGTGAGAAAAGAGAGTTTTGCTGTTGGATTTCTAAAGTAGAAAAGGGCAAGAGAAGAGAGGATACCGAGTGCTCCAGGGCAAGGTTATCATCTACTCTGTCCATCACTGAGCTTTATTTGGTCAGCTTTTTAAATATCATATATTCATTTTCATTAGATATAAACTATTAGTATATAGAATATATATGCTATTACATATATAGTATGTTATTATGCAGGTATTATATATATTATTTAGAGAATATATAACAGAGTATATTATATAAAATATGAAAATATATTTATATATCTGATTGGATTTAGGGGGAAGAGGTTAGGATGTCAGTATTTTGAATGAAAAACACAACCTTGCCCCTTCCTGCTCTGGCCTAGTGCTTTTGCACAGAGGTTACTAAATTCTAGGGTTCCTCAAACTTGTCATCCACATGTCTGTTTTGTATTCTTCTCTCTTTTTTCTTTTATTTCTTTTATAGAAATGTTAAAATATACACAAAGTAGAGAGGATAATATAATGAACCCTTATGGACCAGTCTAATAGGTATATCTATCTATCGATGCAACAGTTATCGTTTTGCCAGTTGTCTATCCCTCCTTTTTTTCTCTGGAATTTTTAAGTAAACTAATTTCATTTCAGCGCACCAAAATGAATTATGCCTGCATGCTTCAAATTTCCTTTTCCTTCCTGAAACAAGAGACTTTATGAGAGTTTTAACATGATTCTGAGAAAAAATTACGAATGGAAATATGTTATTTGGAAATTACTTTTCTCTCTATATATATATTTTTTGACCTCTTGTTACACAAGAGTAACAACAAATTTAAAAAAGAGAGAAATTTAAAACCTGAGAAGCTAAATTACAAAGGAACTGGAAAGCTAAGCAGAGTTTGGGCAACCCCCTGAGGGAGTACCTCTCACCTACTACACAGAGCAGGATTTATCACCCCCTCCCTTCCCCCATCAGAAAATGTAGGCCACAGTTATGTGTCATTTAAAGTAACGCTGACACTTAACAAGTGTAGCAATTGGTTCTCTATTCAGGTTTACATTCTTTAACATTAAAAAAAGTTTTCTAAATCTCAAACCATATGCTCTACAGTAGCTTACTTAGTAGGAACCACCACAATATCCTAAATGAGAAGCTGTTGAAATAAGAACCTGGCCTCTCCTTTCCTTTTAGAGATTTTGATTACTTTAACCTTCTGCTGCTACCTAATCCTTTGAAACAAATCCAGAGCATTAGCAACTATTCCTAATTAAATGAATACATTATGTATGTATTTATTCACTCACAATGGCATGCATTTGCTCGGCCATTCATTTATATGTTCATTCATTCACTAAACACCTCTCGGGTCCCCTACCTATCTTGCTGCTAAAATCTTTAAGGATGAAGATCCTGGGACCCTAATCGTACCCTGTTGTCATAAAGCTAAACAAAGCCGGTCCTGCAGTCTCCGTGTGGGAATCGGAGAGAAACTGGTAGTTCTCTAAAGGTCTGGAGAGGAGGAATGTGAGTCTGGAAAGGGTATTTGCAAAAAGGCACAGTGGCAGGATGGTGGGGTGAGAAACGGGCCTGGCTGGGAGGATCCCTATGGGTATTTTTATCATCTATGTGTTGGATGAAGCGGGGAGCTGCCAGAGAGCTTCGTTTCGACAGCTTGGAGTTACTGTTGGGAGCAGATCCATGTATGGAAGCGAAAGCCGAAAGGCACAGATAAGCAGAGATCAGCTATGCAAACCATGTTTAGAGACACTTAAAGGACAAGCATCCCAGGTCCTTTCTTTCTGGTAAATTTGGAGAAGCCATCACACCGGGTCTTTTTTCACCTCCAGCCCATGCGGACGAGCAGCCCAGCTTGCCGGAGAGGTAGGTGCAGGGCTTTTGTGCTGCAAGTTATCTGAAGGAGCATTTGAGAATGTTTCCTCCCAAGCTCTTGATGTTCCGTAAGGGAAACTGCCAGATTATATTTGGGAGAAGAAAGAAAAGATTTGGGCTGGGGTTCGTGACGAAGAGGTATTTAAGGGCTCTGCCTTCACGAGACAGGCGGCTTGGTTACAGGGGGAAAGTGACAGCCCAGAGTTGTTGCCAGATGCAATCCCCGTGGCCGGGGGCACTTACCGTTCAGATTTTTGTGGCTCTGAGTCTCCCTGGAGGCTGCCAGCACCTTTGGAATGGCCGCGGCTTCCAGAGGGTTCTGATGGTGTGTGTCTGGGGGTGGGGGGTGGAACTTGCCCCGGTCTTCGCTGGCTCCTCCAGAGCCCGCATAAACCCGCGTGGCCGGCTCTTCCTTAGACATAGGAAAAGCTGCTTGCAAACGACATTATTATTTTTGGCAGCCCAAGTCGCTTTTTGCAGTTTCTCAGCAGATCGGAGGCTGATCACATCCTGTTCAGAGATCCTTGCGTTTCTTTCACAAACGCGGGGTCTTGCGCAAGCTGCAACTGCTGAGAGCAGCTGGAAGCCCTGCTTTTCTCAGCACCCTTCACGTTCTCTTGCTTGCCTTTCTGGTTCGTGACTGAGCACTTGGGACGCTGAGGAGAACATTTTGCGGAGGTTATCAGCGTTCTGTCGCCGGGGTGTTTGGGGAATGGATTGGGGCAGGATAACAGGAGCCGTATGTCTCAGGGGTCCGGAGGAAAAGTCTGACCGTGAAGGCAGGAGCGATGCTGGTCCTGCCGCTCGTCTGTTTTCTAGAATACCGGTTAAGGAGCCAAGTCATATCCATTACACTTGAAATGCTGCTCCGGTTAATCACCAAATTGTAATAATTAGATCATTAAAGCAGTTCTTTTAAAACTGTTAGAAAAATCTGAGAACTCCTGCAAATACAAAAGTCAAGGGAAAAACGTTACAGGTCACATCTACAAAATGTGTGTGTTTTCAGTATTTAATGAAAAGAAATTTTACCCAAGATAATGGGATTGAAATTCAAGGTGCCTCTTGTTGCGAATACTGTGTCTGTAGTTCAACTAGCATTTGAACCCACTGCTCACGTAACTAAACGTTTTCAGTCTTATGCGAGAGCACGAGAGAAAAGGAAAAGTTGAATGTGGCATTTCCTTCCCTGATGACACAGCGTGACGTGGAGAGAGATGGATGAGCAGGTGTCAGAACACAATGAAATGCTTGTAGTACTGACCGAGGAGATGTTTCCTGAGTAAGTTAGCCAGCCGGGAAAGGCGCGTCACAAAGAAACACACGTTAAATGCCTTCAGTGATGTGGTGGCTTCCTTCAAGTTGCAAATGTTCCGTGATTCCAGAAAGTGGCAGGGGGGAAAAACCATATCGTTCCATCTCCATAATAATATATTATTACTAAAATAATAATAATACTACAATATGCATGTTTTCATTGAATTACTCCTTTCCCTGCCTATCTACTTAAGCCGGCAGCACATTACATTAGCAACACATTTGCACTTACCCTCTCCACATCTCTAAAACAGGCCGCTTTACTTCGGTTGACAATCCTAATTCCGTATGAGACAGAGAGAGAGAGGAAGAGAGAGAGAGTAAACTATGCCTCCTTTTTTTAAAACGAACAGAGACAAGATGTCATAACTTTAGCTAAAGTGGAACAGGCCTACAAAAGTATGATTTGAAAATGTTTAATTAAACACTACATACCAACCAGGTTTCCAAAAGGGACAGCACCGCAGGATTTCGGCAATTTTCAATGTGTAAACGATTATGTCACTAGTATTTGTGATCAGAGGCAATGCGCCTATGACATCATAGAGTGTTTCCTCATTAGCTTACTGGCAAGTGCATTTCAAGTGTGCACGCCTCATGAGAAATGTCTGCTTCTGTTTTTCTTTAGCAAAACTTTATGATAAGTGTAGTAAACGTAATAAAGAATAACTTACTGTTCTTTTTATATACAGCATGTCAACAACTTCTATGGGGAAAAGGTGACACACAGTCAAGCTAGTTGACCTTTTGACATATGGCTTCTTAAGCATTCAGTGACGACTTTACAGGTGGAAAATCTTGAAAAGATATTTTGAGAAGAGAATGGGAAGTAGTGACAGTGTCTTATGGAAAAAAAGATGACGTATGCTCTATCTGTGCTACAGTTAGCTGAGAATGGAGCAAATTCATGGTGGCCAAGAATGATAGAGAAGTTAAAATGTGTCCTAAGACCAAAGAGCACACATTTAAGGCCTCTGTCTATTAACAGGACCAGACTGGATCCTCCTGGGCCTGGTCAATGAGCAGGAGGAGCGAGTGTTTTTAGGGGCTTTGATGGGGAACAATATCCCTGAATACTGGGGGGAAATTTGTATGAAAAGTAAGAGTGGAGATTTACTCTTCCAGAGGTATGGAAAATGTTAGCCCACAGGAAAGGCCATTAAGGTTCACAGAAATGAGTGCTTTGGTTACTCTTTTTAAAAAATTCCTTTGGGAACTTTAGATAAAATAAATTTTACTCAGGTAATTAAAAACTGTGGGACACTCAGACAAACTGCTGAAGGTTTTAAGAAATTTAAATTGACAGAAAGCATGAGACTAGGAGATGGTACCGGTGAGGAGCCTGAATGCTAGAGAGGCTACCTGCTTTGTCTGAGGCCAGTCACTGGAACAGAGGGCTCTCCAACAGCCCAGACCACAGGGCTTTCTGATCAGAACTGCTCTCCTGTGCTGCACCTCTTCCAATTTCTTCATCTTAATGGTATATAATATTTTCAAGTGTCATGGCAAGATATTAGAAAAAAATTTCATGCCAGAAATTTTTAAAGTAGTTTTAAGGTATGTAAAGTAATGGAAGGGGGACAAATTTCCACGACATTTCATGCTGCTGAGGAAAAAATGAACCTTCCTATTCCATTCACTTCTTCCCCTGAGATGAGTCACAGTTCTCAACTCTAACTGCACATTAGAATCACTTAGGGTGGGTGATGTCCACACCACACCCCAATGATCTCAATATGCTGATAGGGTGCAGTCAAGGGCAGCTAATATTTTCAATATACCTCATGATATTGGGGTTATTATTATCCCCAAGGTGATAATAATAGATATCTTATAGGTCAGGTGTCTATATTATTGGACATTGAAACATTTTTGAGCATAAAAGGGGGAACTATTAATAATTACACTGGATCAACAGCAGTGAACTGGGAATGTTCCTGGCAAACTGGGACATATGCTTGCACTAATTAAAGGGCTGTTTTCAGGAATAAATGAGTACTGAGGAGGTATTCAAAGAAAAGCAGCTAAAATTGATAGCTACCAAACTCTTTCACCAAATACTAGATTTATAACATATTAATGGGCTATAGACTAAAAATAATTCTATAAAAGAACACACTAGAGACTACTAGATTAAACCCAGGTAAATTGATTCTTTACTGAAGACGTTCTTGGAGTTTTTAATAAGCTAGTCTGCCTTAAGAATACCTAAGCCCTGTTTATGGTATGCAGTGCTTCTCAAAGTCATTTGTCCATAGATTTAATTTTTTCAAGAAGATAATATCTGTTAACTCCAGCCTTCCAATGAACTCAGTATGGGGAATAGTCAAAGGTATGGTTCAGGGATAGAGTGGAATGGGTGATGAGTGTGATTCCAAGGTTTTATCCAGAAATTTTAGTTAGATTGAAGGGCAGATAACTCAGTGGTGTGGGAATTCCAAACCACAATTTAGAAACAGTGTCACTCTGATTTAGCTGCTATCAAAATGTCAAGGTTGTTCTGATCTCCTAGAGAAACAAAGAAGCCTCTTCCTATTTTCCATGAAAATCCAATATTTGCTTTGTTCTTGTGGTTCCACAGACTTCAGTTTATGCCTGGGAATTTTTAAAAGCAGGTGCCCTCTCCTTCTCCTCCAGTAAGGACTTGGGATCAGAGTCAAGAACAGTAGGTCAGAAAAAAAAAATTTTGAATTGCCATTGACACAGAAGCCAGGAACATATATGGAAAACTAAAGTGTGTGAGATATGAAGGCAAGAAGGTGAGCTCAGAAATGGAAGAAATACGTAACCTGTTAGATGCTCAAGCAGAATGTTGTCTGGGGTCCTGGGGGGGAGGCTATTGCTGGCAGCAGACTTCCCATACACTCTGATGGGAGTTATGTAGGTAAACCAGCAACCAGAACACTTGGGAATGTTCACCAACTTCTAGACACTGGCTAACAAATGTTCTGTAAATTTTAGAAAGCTGTTTAAATGGTACCTCTTTAAATTTCTTCTTTTACCTAATATTTCCTCAGTGGGGTGATGGGTTACCCTCTATGCTCCTATAACTACCGATAACAATGATAGCTAGTGCATAAAGCAATTCTATGTGCCAGGCGCTTTTCTCCATGCCTTTACATACATTAATGCATTGAACCTTGACAATAACCTTATGAGCTGGATCCTACTATCATTCTCACTCTCAGATGAGAAAAATGAGGCAGAGACAGACTGAGTAAATCTTCCCAAGGTCACACAGCTTTTAAATAGTAGAGGGGGACAAATCTGGCTTGAAAGTCAGTTATTACCCACTCCATTGTCGGCAAATGCATCACAGAGATTAACAGACAAAGGCAACTTCTCTTATCTAGTAATGATAGTTCTAGTCCTTATGATCACATAGAACATAATTTTATTAAATTTATTGGGGTGACTGGTTAATAAGATCCTATAGGTTTCAAGTGTACCTTTCTATGATACATGATCTGTCTATGGCATTGTGTGCCCAGCACCCACAGTCAGATCATCTTCCATCACCATATATTATTCCGATTGACATCCCTTGAAGTCTCTGAAGACCAGCAGTTACTGCATTTTTCTTAAACTTTCTCTATGACTCCAGTTCCTTTAGTGAGTTCTCTTATGACATGCATGTGAATTCCTGCTCACTTTAATGCCTAAAATCTCATCTTTGGAGGTGCACTGATTTGTCTATTTTATTATTTATTTAGTTGATGTATTGAGGGGGTTGATAGCCACAACTGGGCCAAGAAGTACTTGTCAAGTAATTCTAAGGGCTCCATGTGTAGGATCTTGAGACCCAACACTATTAAATTAAATCTTTTAAGATCTTTGTAGATCCTAAATGTCACTCAGCCTGTTTTCATTCTTCAACTTTGATATCTACTGCAAACGTAGTGAGAATGGTTTTTTTCTTTCAATCCTCTGACAAAGTGTTCGGCCAAAGCCAAGGACAGCACCAGGCAGAACACCACTCATATTTTATCCATCACAAGTCAGCAATCTTTAAGCACAGTTGTTTAGTAGGGATTCTACTTAATTGCAGTCAGTTCATATTCCTCCATTTGGTACAGAGTACCTTTGTGTAGTTATGTAAAACATCCTGATGAAGGTCAGAAATCAAGTGCCAGCAGCATTTCTCTGCTGGGCTAGTTTAAGATCCTTTAATGTTATGAGGTTAGGCTGATTCAGCTTTGAACATTGACACTGTGCTTATTTGCAATCTTATGGTTCCTCTTCCAATCTCCAGAGTTCCTCGAAGACTACTGGTTTGTTCAGCATTCTTTTGTGAGATGTTTCATGCATTAGAATGTATTTACTTATGCAAAGCACCTGAACAAATTTAGAGAAGCTATGTACAGTTTTACCATCACTTTTATTTTTGACTCTAGTTTCCCATTGCTAATGTTTACTGTCCACCCTCCCAAACATACACCGAACTATCTATTCAACCCATTTTTGCAGATCCCCTGACTCCATACTTCACATGTTCAAAATTAAATTCATCATTTTTACTATCCACCTGGTCAATTTTTTTGGTTTATCTAACTCTTTGTTTAACCTTAAACCAAAATGCAGCTTAGACATTTTCCCTTGACTTGCTGTCTCCCCACAACAAATAAGTCCCCAAATCCTATAGTCATACCTCCTGAATGTCTCTCACATCCATTACCCCTGCCTTTTATAATTTACTACTTGAGCGATTGCGATAGCATGCGATAACATGCCTTCCACCAGCACGGTCACTCCCGAATATTCTTCACTTTGTTGCCACAGTGATCTTGCACAATTTTGATCGGGCATACTCATCTCTAAAATCTTGTAATAAATCCCTATAACTTCCAGGATAAAATCCAAACTCATTAGCTTAGTACCAGAGACCCTTGAAACTGTAGCCCTGCCTACGTCCCCTAAGCGCGCCGCTCTCTACCTCCCAATGAACATTCTTTGCCGCAGCTTTACCAACTACTTATGATTCACTACAGCAGTCAAGAGTGCGCATCTCTCCTTTGCCTTACATGCTCGTTACCTTCTTTCTTCAGTGTCTATGTTCTCTTTTCACTTAACAAATGCTGCTGCTGCTGCTGCAAGACTCAGTGTAAGCACCATTCTCCCTGTGACTCTCCCCTCCCATTACCCGGTCCTGATGTGTAGCCTGTGGCCTCCTTCGTGCTCCCGCTGCACCCGCACACATCGCCATGACAGGCCTAGTATTGTCAGCGTGTGTTTCTGCCTCCTCATTAGACTCTAAGCAACGTGGGGCGTGCACTCACCTTCCCTGGCCTCACACACGAAGGGCTTGGCACAGTGGCTGGCATACGGTGGGTCTAGTCCATTAATGCTTATTAATAACAAAATAGGTAAGTCAAAATAATTCTCATTGGATGAAGAACTAGAAGAAAATGTACTCTAAGGACCTATGTTTTTCTTTGGTCTCCCACATACCCCAAGCAGAGGATCTATCCCTTCCTCATTTAGCTCCAAAATATTCAGCTAATTTTAAGAATCCTATTTGTTCTTTACATTCTAAGGTCCACCTGACTAACTTATCAACAGATTTTTGTAACATTACTCATTCCCATGTTGAAGGATGTGTGGGTTTTGGTGGTTGATTAACTCTGAAATAAACGGTCTATTTATTGTAAGGCTATCCAAAGTCACCAATCTCGAAAGCTGTCAACCTCGCCAGCCTCAAAGTGAGAGGACTTACACAGAAGAGAGGGTAACTGGAATCTTTCTCTTTCAGTTGAATATTCTCTTTTTAATTATTTTATCTTTCAATATTCACAAATATTCTGAGAATAACTTTGTAAAAACCAAGCACTGGTTTATCTGGTTATAAAGGGCAAAACAACACATGGTGATAGCAAGAAGTTTCTATTGGCATTTTTAGCAACATTATCCAAATCTTAATTCAGCTGTTTGAAGTACTTGCCATGTAGCAGTATTTTCTCTCTTCCAATAGTTCCAAAATTGGGGTGGGTAATACTTTTAGAAATTTTATTTTAATCACAATACCACACACCACTGGAGTAGTGCCTCCATTTGGATCTGGAAGCTCGTCTCAGTTTACCAGTGTATACAAGCGAATATGCCAAGTATACCTAGTCAAGTAACCTGTTTACTTGAAGCAATGGACATGCCATTTAGATAACATCTAAAAATTGAAATAGATTCTAAAACTTGACTTAGCCTTTGTATTATTCCATTTAGCAATATCAAAGTGTCTCCTACCAGTGAGAATAAAATGATCATGAATAAGGGCTGGGTGCCTCAGAATTGCTGAGTTTTCTCCAGAGCTCTTCAAATGTAGCTCCTGAATGGGTCTGCTTTATTTAAAAAAAAAAAAAAAAGACAAATGATACTATTTGAGAACCAAATTATTTCTGGCATCTAACAACTGAATAATCACTGAGAGTCCTTTATGACAAAGGCTAACCCTGTTCACAAAGGAGATATGTCTTGAAACAGGCACCAGTTTCAATGTGTGGAGACAGAGAGGTAAACAACTACACTCAAAATCCTAAGTCCTGGCTTCAAGTTCCAGTTCTGTCACAAAACAAATAGTTAGCAAGTCACTGATCTGCTCCAGACCTCTGTTTCCTCTAGGGGCGAGGAATTTGTATTTCATAACCACTGGAATGTTTTCTTGCCGTAAAGTTCATGGTCAGAAGTTGGAGTAATAGACTTTTAAGAAGGTTCTCCTTGTACATGTTGGTTTTTCACTCACTGATACATCTGCGATTTGTTCCTACGCCCCCTCTTTGTTCTCGATATTGCTTATCATTTTTACATAAACTGGCCTCGTCATTGTCATCTGATGCAGAAATAAGGAGACATCGTTGGAAAAGAAATAAAAACACACTTTAAGGGTTTGTCCTGAACTTGAAGGCTTTTTGGTCCTCCTACATATTGAATATAAAATAGGTTGACCTCCGGTGATGCTTTACTTTCAGACACAGAGAACAAGTATTATTATTATGACTATTATTTGTTGAGCTACTACACTGTAAGCAGACGTGCCAGCATTTGAACATATGTCTGCCAGACACTAAAATCTATGCTCTTTCCACTATGGGTTGTGACTCAGATACTGGTCACTCAAATTGGCAGCTTTTATTATCATGAAATTTAAAAGAAAGCATGTCTATGAAAAAATCATATACTTGTGTATCAACTGATATATAACTTCTCCAATTTTATCTTCACTTCATGTAGTATAGTGCTTATGTTAAGGTGAACGGATACAAAACTGACAAACCTGATGTCAGACTTCCAGTCATGCTCCCAGCTGTAGGAGGCTTCACTTCAGCTTTACATTCAGTTCTTCATTTGTAAATGAGTGATAGTAATATCGACTTCACTGGTTTGGGGGAAGGGGCTGGCCAAATGAGATAATAGATGATAGAGCATAAAAGCATGATGTATGACAAAGAATCCCCTTTTGTTTTCCCCCCTTTATTTACCTCTATATTTTCATTTAAAAACACAGCTGAGATCACCAGACAGAGGCAGGAGCAGCTCTGCCAATGGCTGACACAAATTACATTCATGAATGAATGACATGAATTTTTCTGAACATCAGCCAAAAGAAAGATGAAACTAAGTAATCTCTAGGTCCCATTTGGCTTCACATATTATATTTATGATTTATTTAACCTCAAAAGCAATTTCTCATGCTTGTGTTTCCTCTTTGAAACATAAAGCTTACTTTAAAACGTTTTTCCAAAAAGCTATTGGATTGAGGACAGAAATGTCCAGGTCCCTAAAATAAATTACAAGCTAAATGGATGAGTCACCAAAAGGCAGTGGGATAGCCAGACATGTCAGATCCTTTCGTTATTAGAATTTGGGCCAAGTGACTCAAATATTTGATTGTAGTGATTACAAAGGCCTGTAGAGGGGAGAAGGCGCACACATTTTAGTAGATCAGGTCTCACCTTAAGTTTCTCAAAGTTGCAAAAAGGGGAAAAGTATCAAGTGTTAAAAATAAAAATTAAAAAAATTGAGAGAAGTAGAATGAAAAATGAGAAAACCCCATTCCAGAGACAGAACAGGGCTACTGACTGGTTGTCTGTTGACTAAAGTAATACAGGAAAGATTGTCATATTTTGATGGAGGGAGAACTGGAGTCTAGGCTTGGTTCTCCAGCTCCCCAGTTCTGTGATCTTAGTAAGTTTATTTTCATTTTCTGGATCTAAGCGTCTTTGACCAAAGGTCCCTCATAGCTGTTAAATTTTATGCACAGGAGAAACACAGATAATCTTATAAAATCTCCATCCTTTTTTATACGGAGAGGACCTCCTTCTGTTGGTTTGTCTTTGAGCCTTACCAATTCAAAAGAGAAATTCTATACAGGGTGGGGCCAAAGTAGGGTTACAGCTGTGAGTATGTGAAACACAGAGTTTATTCTTGTATTCTTATTTATTTACTATTAAATAATAAACAACTGTAAGCCTACTTTTGTCCCACTCTGCATTTTAACACTGGTTTTTTTATTTTCACATTCTTATATTGGAGAAATATAAATTTGGTAGGCAGTATAGTGAATGGCAGGATTTTCAAGTCCAGATGTGAGAAAATATCACTTAACCAATTGCTCGTTGTTTCTTATTTGTAGATATTCTCACTCTGTGTCTAGTTTAATGAATATATTTCTCTATAATATGAGTGGTATCTTTGCCCATATGTTCCAGGCAGATGTCAGTCATCATAAAGTTTTACTGCGCCTTGTAATCTTTGCTGCTTTTTCTCTGATGTTCTGACCCCTTGTGTTCAATGCCTTTGACAGGCATCAGAAGTCTCCCATTTTGAGTTTTATTCTTAGACACCCCTGGCTGTCTGAACAGGTAGTTGTGACCCCATGACTCCTTCTTCCCCCCAAATCATCTCAGAGCATCATCATGTTATATTCGCCTTTGCACCTTAGCACACACAGAATTTTTCATTTACCGAAGATTCACTGAGTGCCTAAGAGATAGTCATCTCTGTTTCCTCACACTATTGGAATGCCAGGTATTAGCAGATTCTAATCAGTCTTGAATAAGCTAAAGTATTTGTGTTTATAAAAAGAAGCACAGTTTATGCATTCCAAATACGAGTGACGGATTTAGAAAAACAATTAGGGCATATGAAAGGAATAAATGAAGATCCTAAAATTTCACAACAAAATTATTCTGTTTAATACCATGTGAAATGCTTAGGTTTCTGTTCAGAATCTGCATCCATAACCAAAGGTTAACGCAATAACAAGAAACCTCTCCCTCCACGCTTTCCAATGAGCCACATGTTTTAAAGTCAAACGCATGGCATCTGCCCTCATAAATACGTGATGGCTCCTTCCCAGTGACGGATGATGCTAAATGGTGCAGCTTTCCTCGGGTGCAAGTAAAATATCCACACAATTTCACCAGTTTCTTGGTGGAAGAAAAAGCTTATACATATTTCAAGGCATCAAAGTTTTCATGAATGTGCCTTGATAGGGGGAAAACAATTTTCTGTGTTTGTTTTTCACACACAGATCGCAGCCCAAAGTAAAATGCTAGAAACGCCCCCCTCCCCCAGCCCTTGGCAACCACTTTCTGTTTCTTTCTACTGTACTTTCTTCTTTCTTTCTTTTTTCTCTCCCTTTTCCCCAGTCTGGTAACCACCGTTCTACTCTGTGCTACAATGAATTCAAGCAGGGCCTTATTAAGAAATAACTGACATGCATCACAGTTTGAGTTTAAGGTACACAGCGTAATGGTTTGATTTACATTTATTGTGAAGTGATCACCAGGATAGATTCAGCTAACATCCATCATTTCATATAGATACTGTAAAAATAAAGAAAAAAGAAAAAAAGCTTCTCCTTGTGATGGGAGCTCTTAGGATCTACTTTCTGAACAACTCTCCTGTCTGTCATCCAGCAGCGCTGGCTCTGGCCACTGTGTACTTTACATCCCGAGCACTTATTTATCCTGTAACTGCAAGTTTATATCTTTTGACCACTTTCCTCCCGTTCTCCCTTCCCCTCCTCTTTGTCTCTGGTAAAGTCAGGTCTCTTTTTCTTTGAGTTTGATTTTTTTGTTTGTTCTTTGGGGGTTTTGAGATTCCATATGTAAGTGAGATTATGCAATTTTTTTTCTGTGTCTGGCTTATTTCACTTAGCGTGAAGTCCTCCAGTGTCGTCCACGTTATTGCAACTGAGTCCTGGAGATGGATCACGGTGACGCTTGCGCAGTAATATGAATACCCTTAAAACCCCTGAACTGTACACTTAACATGGTTAAGACAGGAAGTTTTATGTTATGCGTATTTACCACAATAAATAAATAAATAGAATTTTTTTAAAAAGATGTGTATCCTCATGTGAAGGTTAGCTCCCTCACTTCGCAGTGGGCTGTAAAATCTGAAAACTGGCTTTTTAATAAGGGGCCACTGCCTCGGCTCCTTGGGGATTCAGAGCAGCGTTTCACTGGCTGAAGTTCTGGGGATGGCTCCTGCGGGCCACCTCTGCCGGCAAATGTCCTGATTCTTTCCCTGCTCTCACTCACCCGTGGCAGGCTGTCAGGAAGCCGTTTAAGGGCTCTCGCTGGAGCCGAGGCCTGAGAGCCCAGTTCCGCGTCTGTCCCAAGAGAGAGGGCTGAGCCTGTCCGCTTTCCCTCCCTCAGGCTTTCTTCTGTCCTCTGCCCTTCGCCGAGCAGAATGTTCTAATCCCAAAGTGAAACCGAATCTCCCCCCACTTCCCCTTCCAGAAATATGCCGCAGTCCTCTTCCCAGCAGACTAGGCAGGGCTGGCCTGGCATCTTACAGGAGCCATGCCGAATGTCAGGAGAGGCAGGGGAGACGCCCAGGTGGGTGAAAAGGCACCGACCACGGCCTTGGGAGGAAAAGCCCCTTGTCCTTTGCTCTGCCTTGTCCTCGCTAGGAGCCCATTTCCCATCCTGCCCTGGTCAGTGTGGCGGGTTGACCGCCGCACAAGCACTTTTGCATATACACATATTTCTTGGTTTGCAAGGCTCACGTGGTCCTATGTAAGCCCAGCGCCATTTGAGGTAAATTGGCCCCTTGTTTTACAGATGCTGAAGCTGAGCAGGCAGACCTGGTTTCTAATTCTGTTTCTGTTACAAATCGCCAGCAAGGTGGCCCTTTAGACGGGCTCCTTTAGCTCTCTAAGCTCCGTGTCCTCTCTGGAAAACAGGGTCCCAAGAACTGAGGAGATTGATGCAACCGTTACACGAGATATTTGCAAAGCACTTAATGCTACGCCTGACACAGAGTAAGCACTGGGCCGATGGCACTTACTGTCGTGACAGTCTTGCTGGCACTGTCATTACAAGTATCCGTGGGACCCTAGCAGGCTCCTGCCTCCGAGCTCAGCGTCTTTCCTCTGCCGCAGAACCACAGCCTCATACCTCGCTGCAGCCCACCTCCTGCAGGTGGAGGCCCAGCCCCAGAGCCCGGCGGGTCCCCTCGCCACCCTTCCTGAAACCTCACAAGTGCATCCTCTGTGGAGGCGTCAAGGATTCTACGACACGAGCTCAGCCCTGGAAAATCTGCCAGGTGAAGGAATCAAGTTACCGTAGGTGACACCAAAATGACACAAGGAAAGAACCCCTGTGAACTTAAGTAGCCTTTGAAAGTAAAGATGGCTTGGGGGGGGGGGGGGACAAAACAGGAATGAAGAGATTAATAGCTTAATGCAAAAAGGTTTGGTTTTCTTTTCCTCGCCCCATCCCCCAACCTTTGGTCACTTAAGAAAAAGCCACACAGTTGGTTTTATTCAAAAGCACACTGTCATATGAGACTTCCCTTTTGACAGTTAAAAGGGAACATGTTCATTCCTTCCACGTGCTGAGCAGACTCAGACACACACACACACACACACACACACACACACACAGCCCCCAAACTTCAAGAACTTCAGAATCGTGTTTCAAGAGAATTTGCCTGCACAGTCACATCCTATGAAATGAGATGGCGAGAGTCAATCCTAAGAGCATTTTAATGGGCTCGAATCTGTTAAATTCTATCTCTTGGCAATTCCCTGGCTTTTCCAGTCTTTCACTAGCTTTCTCCGTGAGTTTGGGGGAGAGGGAAGAGGAGAGTTACGGATAAAAAAGCCTCTACTTTCTCTCAGTCTATTTCTATCCACAAAAAGTGTCCCCCTTGTGGTAACAGCAAAGGCTAGCCTGGCATTGCATCTCACCTTGTGAGATTTTACACATGCCCAAAGACCTTTGGTTTTCTGCCTGTTCACTCTTTAATAGTTCTTGCTTCTAAAAGGTTAAACTTTTATCCCAACACTCATTCCGATCTGAAAGTTAATGCTAAACTCAAAGCCAGATAGGCAGGCAGCTGACTTTAAACTTTTTAACCTCACTTGTTATTATTTCGAAGTCTTTCTTCCCTGGGACTGGTCGCATTGCTTTTCCATGAAGTGGTATCCGAGATTAAGATGGTATTATCTGCCCATTAACCATCGACCTACTGGAGCATGTGAAGTACTTAAGCACAGAGTCTGTCTCGGTGCCACGGCTGACCATTAAGCTTTCTCAGTTACGCAGCCCAGCTCTGCCGTTCTAGCGGCGATGAGAAACCAGTCTGAGTCAGCAAGCACCGCCACGGGCTTCTTTCACCCCGTTCCTCCTCCTTGCAGTCAGAGTAAACACTAAAGTGGTGAGAGTTGGCAGTTTTGCTTATTTTTAAGGAAGTATCTCAGCTGAATGTCTGGTTCTCTGTTTTGAGCAGATAGTAGGAATTCACATTTTTTTCCTCTGTCTACTATGCTGACATATCCAATTATCTTCTCTAAAACTTCAGGAATGGTAAAGGTTTACATAGTGCTTTATGCAAGAAAATGAAAGGTGATTAAGCACTCTGAGACAATCATCTTGCAGAGGAAATCCAAACCAGACTCTCTCTTATCGGAGAATTACAGAGAGAGAGAAGTGTGAAATATTTCTCTCAATTAGCTATCTTCTAAAGTAATTTCTAGGGGAAATGTATGGTATAGACTTACAGTGTTGAAAATTGTCAAATATTAAAGAGAAAATCGGAGTAGTGGCCTGCAGTGTGAAATTGGCATTTTTAGATGAGGAAGACTAACTAATATGTTGGCCAAGAAAAATGGCCCCAAATCCAACTATGGCTGTGGTATAATTTGCACAGTTAAGGGAAGCACAAGCAGGTCTCAGTTATTATTTTTCAAGTTCATTCATTCATGCAGTCATTTATTGAGCACCTCGTATGGGTCAGGTGGTATGTTAGGTGGACCCGCTTGATACAAGGCACTATGCTAGATTCTGGGATCACCAGAGGGAACATTCGCTGCCCTCGATGAGCTTACAGTGCAGCGCAGAGCTAGAGATTAAACAGAAATTACACTCATTGCAATTTTCACTCTTTATTATGCTAAGTGCAATGTATGAGGCAAGGGACCCGAGCTGGTCTGGGTAATCGGGGAACGTTTTCTTAAGGAAATGACATGGAGCTGAGTTATGAGAAAATCACCACTAAATTTTAAAGCACTTACAGAATAAAAACAGCAGTTCCCTACCAACAAAGTGAAAATGCGAAAATATAGACAACGGAAAAGGGTGTAATACCATAAAGATGCATAAAATATGTATATAATGTTTACAAAAGTCATGTGCTATTTACACTGTGTCATCCTATAACCTACTTTTCAAAAAAGAAGTGATCACACAAGGCACTTACAGTAAGAACACTTGTCCAGCAGGTAACTAAGTACACTGAGCAAAACTGAGGCTGAATATTAGTGAAACATTCTGAAGTAGTCCTTCTACCTCTCAAACCATGATGTCTGTGAGACAACCCGAAATGCAGTTGATGAGGAGAAATATGTAAAATGTTTGACTGTCAGTGATTAACATTAAAATTTCAAGTATTGGATACGGGACTGAGGCATATTTAGAGTCTCTGTCCTTTCCACTGTATTGATTACTTAACAGGACTTCATAAATAATTATGGAGCAACTGGTGCTTTCTCTAAGTCTTGAATTTATTTATTTAGAAGGGACAGATTTTCTCTTTTCTGACAGTGCTTTGATAATTTACTTAATATTAATCCCTCCAAAATAATCGTTTTACTATGTGGCTGCTTTTTAATAATTGGTATTGGCTCTCCAAGCATGACCTGGTTGATTTTTTCCTGTGATCAAGCATCTGCTCACCTTCTATACCGCCTCACACCCTCCACCAGCTTCCTCCGTACCCCAGATGTCTGCATCTGCTTTACAGCCACCAACGACTCCATTTGTATAAGAGCAATTTATTTTTAAATTTCTTTGTTCAACAGATCCTGAATGTCTGATATGCTCAGATCATATGTGAAGTTTTCTACACAGTATTTTTTGAGTATTGCCAGGAAGGTGCTATATGTATAAAATGTCTTCTCCTTTTTGCTAGAAATTCTAGCATTTGTGGGATTACTTCTTATTAAGGTTATTTTCCTGGACATCTATTTTAGGTGGTAACTATTCTATAGAGAGAGCAACAGTTTTAGCCACTAGTAATGTAGAGAATGTTCAGTTTGAAAAGCTGTCCTTTTTATGTGTTCATTTGATGGGAGGAATCAGAGCAAAAGGACACTGGTCCCTAAGATAAAGAGGGGCGATAACCACGATGAGAATAGACCACTTCCCTCATCATCTGCTTAATATCTCCTCATATTTAAAAGTAACTGTATTTTGAACAAGCAGGACTTACAGGGAGTGATCATCAAAGCAATATTGTTTTTCCTCCCACTGTTCTTTTCAACCTCAACACAAACCTGGACAGTAAGCGATAAAAGGTAATTGTTAGTAGAAACTCTGCAATCATTTTAAGACATTAACACAGTCCCAATTCAGAAAGCAGAATGCCTGGTCCCATATCATGAACAGTTTAATCTGATATAACCTTGAGCCCTTTTCCCTGGGCCCTGCCAAGGTCGGCTGTCGGCTGATGACTTGCAGGTTGAGGGCTGGGGATTGGGGGTGTCTGTTCTCTGCTTGTCTACCTGCTTCCACTCCCCCTCCGCTATTCTTGCTGACCCAATCAGACTTGAGTTGTGGGGGAAAAGAAAGAGGGGGTGGAAATAAGAAAGTGCCAGAAAGCTCTTATTGTTTATGTTTAGTACGATAACTTCTCATAGTTGTACAGGTGTCTAACTTCCTCTCAGTGGAACTATCTTGGATTCTTAAGAGATCCCAGCAGTTAATACAATAAATGATAATTCCCCAGACTCAAGGGACACATTGCCCTTTTCTATGACTTGCCCTTCCATCCTCAGCATCTCTCTGCTTAGGTCCCATCATATGCCAGGTGGCCCTAATGGACAGAACCTACCATGACCACACACCAGCTCTCCTGTGTTCGTGGCCCCCATCTAGTCCATGAAAAAGACTTAACACATCCTTCGAATGCTGCCTCTGGCTGCTCACTTAAGTCCCAAATGCAGGCCTCAGCACCTCTCTCCTGCCCTGCTAACTCAAGTGATAGCACCAACTTTCCCTTTTCCCTTTTTGAGTATATGTCGGGCATGCTATTCCCCAAATTTCAGGAGACACATTTCAAGCCCTCTCACTAGCTCTGGGTGATGAGGACAGGAAGTGCTATGTGTGCCATTTATGTAGAATCATCAAGGAAAGCCTCTATGATAAAGTTACATAAAAATAATTTATTTTAAGGATATTGGGAAGCCCGTAGCATCCCTGGGAAGTGGAGAAGCAGAGTTGAAGTATGACCAGAAACAAGGGAAAGATGGGCACTCAGACTCCATGCTAGTCCAATAAGGACACTGCCTTCAGATCCCTGGTGCCCAGGTTACACCACCACCCCTTCCATATCAGATAATGCTGTTCCTTCCACCGGGCACTACGATCACTGCTGTACCTAGAAATTGGATGTGGCTGCTGGTCCCACCGCCCTAGAGTGGATACTCCATTGCTCCTGTTTCCCTGCCTCACTAGTTCCCACTGAGAGGCAGAGCCAGGGGTCTTCGCTGATCGCAGGTTATATGCCCACATTCTAGGTGCCCGGATACTAGTGAAAATTATTAGACTTTCCAACATCTATGGTGAAAGTGAGCTCTGCCTTAACATTTATTGACTGAATAATCATTACTGAACGCCTGCTATCTACTAGGCACAATTATGCACTAGGCCTTGAGTGGGGCTGAGCAAGACAATAAGATATGGTGCCCCACCCCTCATGGAGCTTCCATTCTAGAGGAAGGTAGGAGGTAATGTTAACAGGTGTTGCAGGAGGAAATAAAGCATGAGAGAGGACTGGAGAGGGAGTAGAGGGAGTTATCCAAATTCATATGGTGGAGAATTTCCCAAACCAGAAAAGAAAGAAGGTCAAATATTTAGAAGCAAAAAGAACCCAATAAATGTCCACTACAGCATTGTAACTTAGAGTAAGGTGTCAATGGAAATCGTCTGAACACCGTCCCAAAGGTAAAGCTCTAACACTAATTTGACTAATAGCGGTATGATTGGAATAATAATATTTTCTCCCAAAGTGACAGTTTGTGGGGGATGATTTTATTTGAATACATAATAACAATACATTTTTTAAAAAAGTAGAGTCAAATAATGCTAGTTATAGTTATACCTGTTCTGTGAAGGAATCTCCTCAACAGAATGATGGTTGATGTTGATGTCAGCATTCTCAGTAACGGTTTTTATCAGTTAGGATTAAGGTCAGCTGCAAATGACAAAACCTAAAGTAAACATTTGTCAAATACACTAGTGGTCTGTCCCTCTATGGTGCACACGAGCTGGCGATGGTGGTCCAGGGCTGACAGAGCAGCTTTATGATCCCTTAGACCCCTTCGATCCGTCTTGGTGCTGTGTCAGCCTCAGTGTGCTGTGTTGCGTGGACCACGGTGGCTGCTTAAATCCCAGTTCTTAGTCTGCATTCAAGCCAGCAGAAAGGAGAAGGTCATGGGGCACCTGGCAGCTGTCTTTCAGGAAGGTTTTCTGGAAGTTGTCATGTAACACTTCTGTCTCCATCTCATCAGGCAGAACTTAGTCATGTGGCCATACTTTCCTGCTTAGTCCAAGCAGTTAAAACTGAGGGATCTGCTAGCAACAGAATATTGGACGAGGTGGTTTGCAGTCTGTAATTTTTTTCATCTGTTTAATGCAGCTATCTTCCTGCGGAGGTTGCGACTAGGCTTACTCTCCTCTCTGAATGGCCAAGCTTTCCCCATACTTCCTCCTGCTGCTTATAAGTTTATGGCTATTTCGCCACCCTCCCCCTCTACACACACCCTTGGTTTATTAGATTATGAGCTTCTGAGGGTCAGAGATGTATCTTCTTTTACTTTTCATCACCCAGAGTCTTGAATGATTATGTATTTTAAATTTAGATTTTAAAATATAAAAATATCTAAGTAAATAGAGTAGCAATAGTCACTAATAATGCAAAAATATTCAACTAATCAGTATATCTTTTTACTTATTGTCATCAGCACTTCATCTCATCCTGTAAGAGTGTAACTATGGCTCTTATAATAGAAATAAGGAGAAACCTTGTCTCTCTATGACTTTCTGAAAACAGGAAGTAAATATAAGCGACATTGTGTTGTGGTGAACAGAAGAAAGGCTCTGGAGACAGAGTGCCTGGACTGAAATTCCAGCTCTGCCCCTGACCAGGCAAGTTACTTAGCGCCTCTGTTCTCCAGTTCCTTCATTGTGTGAAACAGAGGCAATTACAAGGATGGATGGTCATGTGTTATTCTGGATGTACCGAGAAGCTAAGGAAGTTTTGTCCAGGGACCCTCATATTCACAGCTTCCGCCAGCGCCCAGGCCCTGGGAGGAGGCCTGGCCATATGTTCCCATGAACATGCGCTTTGGTAAAATTTACAAAAGTAAGATATTTTTGTTTGTTTTGTTAAAGCAGGCCCCCAGACTGTATAAGCTTTAGTCCCTACAAAACCAAACCCTCTCTGGCAGCTGTGCACTAAATCGGAAGCCACAAATGACCCAGCATCAGTGGAACCTTGAGCTAAAGAGCCTATGAGGCAGGGAGGGTGGCCCCTGTGGGTGCAGGTCAACCAAATCAGAGATACGTGGGATACCTGTTTTTAAAAAATGCAGGAACCTCAAATGAGTATCTCCAGAATGAGAATCGTTGGGGATGGGTCCTGCGCATCCTTATTTTTATCAAACTTCTCAAATGATTCTATTGTGTCATCAAATTTGAAGTACTCTATTGTAATATCTCTTTCAACTATGAAATTCTAATATAAAATTACAATTCTGACTCAGAAATCACTAACCTAAAGGCTGTGGAAGAGTCAGATACCTGGCCTCCTCTGGCAGGAGTTACCCCAGGTGAGGAATTCTCTGAATTTTGACAGAGACAAAAAGTAGTAGAGATGTGAAGACTTGGGATCCTCCTGCACAGCAGGTAAAAGCAACTTGTCTGAAAGGGTTCAGGCTTATCAGCCATTCATCTTCCACTGGTACCTTTTCAAGAACAGAAAAACTCTTCCACTTTCTCCTCCTACCCATGAGCCCAGTGGTAAAGATTATGATAATTTTCTGCAATATGCGATTTTATTAGCTAAAAGCAAGCTATGGTTTTCTGAGGAGAAAGGAGAGGAAGCTAAGAGTTACTGACTGTCATTCTTTCTAAACACACTGCTAGATGTTCTGCAAATGTTTTCTTGCTAAATTTTTACAAGAACTTGCAAAAAAGGTGGAATTCCTATTTTTGTGAATAAGAAAAATGAAGCTCAAGCAGATTAACTAATTTTGCAAAAAATCACATGGCCAACATAGAGCAGGGCTTTAAACTCCGGTATGGCTGAATTCAAGGCCTATTTTGCCTCCCTTCCCCAACACCGTGATGCTCACAAATAAATATGGCATTCGTTGGTGTGAGAGGTGACTTTCAAAGCTGCAAACCTTTGAAAGATCTGACAGGATATGTCTCAAACCCAATCAATTGCCCTTTGTTATATCCATTCCTCCCACGGTAACTCATGTTCTTTAAAATACTCAAGTGCCTACACTCACACACGCGCACACACGCACAGAAGAACATTTGCTTCTGTTTAGAAAATGATCCTCACCGATGCCTGGATTTTCTGACACAGTTGTACCTAAGGACAAGGAATGCACTCCTCTCTCCCCTCCCACAGAGAAGCATATCACTATAATTAAAAGGTTGTGGTTGTGATCTCTTTTATTTTTAGGCATTTGTGTGTAAACATTGATGCAGTTATAGACACCTACAAATTTCTTCCAAGTATAGGATTAGATGGTGGGTGCAGGCCTCAGAGTCCCGCGGCCTCCTCCTTTTAGCATATCACTGAGCGCACTCACTCCTGACCGGGTATGGACTGGGAAACAGATTGTAGAGCGGTCAGTGCATCTAGCACAACTTGAAAAATCACATCTCCGAGCCCCTGTCACCCAACAAGACTTGGTTAGGATTCAGCTAATACGCTCAACCTCTTTCATCAGAGCAGGGTCAGGGCAGCCTTTGAGGGCAAAAAGCAGTTCATTTGGGGACAGGAATAACATTTGACCCCCTCTTTCAATGTTTCACAAGGTGTTGGGGTGTTTGTTTGTTTTTTGCTTTAGTCCTAAGATGAAATGTTTGTGGTCTCTTTACTGGCACCAATGAAAATCAGAATCTAATTGGAAAAAAACAGCAATAAAAATATGCAGCTTTTGCCCTGTGGTCTGTCCTTAGCCCATGTACCTCCCTTTCTTTGCTAAAATCAAGTCACTGTGGAAACCTCATCATGGGCCCTCAGGCAGTGTTCATGGCTATATCCACAGACTGTGACATCAGGAAGAGGCTGCCCCAGGACAGTAAGTGCTGTCCCCTGGGTGGGGATTGAGGGTAAGAAGTGACACAGCGACTGCTAAATGGACCACGATGGAGAGATAGATAAGGCAATGCGTGTTCCATGGGCTTGTAGTTTCCTCCCAATAGTAATGACTTTAAAATGTTTTCTGCATATCCAGAGGTACTAGGGTGCCAAAACACCTTGTACTCAAAGCTAAGACAGAAACACTCATTTATTATTAACATTTTAGTGATTTTCCCCAACTAAAAAGAAAACCAGTGTTTTAAGAGATGAGATCAAAAAGCCCCTACTTATTGCCCCTGAAATAGTTTCTGTTTTTGACCAAGATGAGAAATTTCTGTTTCCTCCTCTGTAGTACGTGTGAAGTATTTATCACTGTTATCTCTGTATCGGAATACCTTGAGAGGAAAAAAAGCAATCCTCAGCCAGGTGACACAGAAAGATTTTTATGAGCTTCAAGAATATTGATTTCCCTCAGCCTGAGAACATTATGATCAGAAGATAAATAGTACATAAGGAATTTGAGGTTTCGATTCTAGGGTAGCAATGAATGCATTGTGACTATATGCTTAAACAGAAAATAGTCAACAAGTATAATTTTACATTTATCAGTTAAAATCAAATACAAAAAACCCACAAATTCTGACATTTATTTTTTAAAATATTAATTTAGAATTGAATTACCACCCAAAGGGAGCTGCCACATTCAGTCAAATATATTTTAAACATTTATTCAACAATAACCACATGTCTAAATGTCCACACGTTCTGAATCAGTGGTCTGAATTGATGAAGCTTAAAACTTCTCCTGAAGTTTAAAATTAGTTGGTGAATAATGAAATTCAACGTCCAGCGAAATGGGCGTGACTTTCCTTCAGAAAGTTTAGCAAAGTATAAAAATCATTGAAATCTTGCTCTCTCTGAGATCCTTTGGAACTGAACAGAAACTGATTTTTTGAAAAAGAGAAAGAAGGTCACTATACTTTCATGAGAGCTTTTCAATGGAAAGAACTACTTCAGCTTTTTTCCACTTAAACAAATCACAGACTTTTAAGTGGATAGTCCATTTGATTTGATAGCTTTAAGTATTTTTAATTATTGCTCGGATGTAGAGACACAAAATGACCGCCTGTTGCCATTTGTTGGCGTGGCTTTGCTCTGTGAAGGTCATGCGGCCTTTAGTTGGCCTGAGCAATACGTAAACAGGGCATGGAAGACACTTGGCTCAGCCCAGTACTCCGCTGATTATGGCTCAGGTAACGGTCATTCTCACTATGACAAGTAGGACTGCCGTAAGCAGGTGTCTGGTTTTGTTTTTCAGAAAAACCGGTAATGGTTTTGTGCTCGTGTAAGGGAGCAAGCGAGCGAGCATGTGTACAGTGATTATAAAAACTGGGCGGGGGAGTGACTCTGTCATCCCCAGCCAGAGTGTAGCTGAATATAAAATGCAGAACAAAGATATTACCGCTCAAAGAAAGTTAATCAACAGGAAAAAGACAAAACAAAACCAAAAAAAAACAGTGCTTAAAACTCTCCAGAAACTGTATCACTGGATTTTTATAATTTGATGTCAAAATATGTGGCCAAAGGAGGCAGACTGGAATAATAACAATGCCGTGTCATACACTAACATAGCTTTTTTATTTTCCTGAGTTCTTAATCCATTGTGATCGTCTCTGACCTTTCCTGAGCTGCAATCCAAATAGCTCCTAAAAAGTACTGAGTCACAGCTATGCTGGAAACTCATATGGCATGTCAACCTACTCTAGCTCAGAAACAGACGTTTACTGAGCATGTTCTGGGTCCCTTGAAACTTTCGTAACCAATGTCTTTGCATTCAGTTCCCACATTGACCAAATCTTTCCCTGCACACACACAGGCATGCACATACAGGCACACACAGGCACAGGCACATACTCACATACACATATATCTTTATTGAAATTCAGCAGTTCGACTCAAGGGCAAATTACTCATGAGGCTTAAGTGTACAGAGCAGAGAAAAATGCAGTTAAGTTCATCACCAGCCAGAGGAAGGAAAGCTTTCCTTGCCAACTGACCCCTGCTCTTACTTCAGCAAAAGGTCAAGAATCTTTTCATTTGGGTAGTGCCTGAAAAGTGAAAGTACTGTTGCTAAAACATTGTCTAAGTGGCAAGAGATTATCCTCTTTTCAATAATGTGGGACAAAGAAACAGGGAGTGAGCTGGAGGAGTGGGGCAAGCAGATCATTTTACAGATAAACAACCCTAAACAGAGAAGACAGATTTGACTTACTGGCCTGTATTCAGAGGTTCTAAGAACAGGGAGCTACAAAACTTAGCTCTCAATCTAGGACTAAATTAGAAGGTCTGTATCTTTTAAGATAACAGAAACCTTGCATTTTCTTCACACTCTGTAGTATTCCAGCCTATTAAAATAAGCTAAAAAGATCATGTTGCCCAAGAAATTCACGTATTTATTGAATGAGCTCTCTGTTTCTGTTTTCAGAGAAAATAGTATTGCATGGTTTTAAACATTCAATGTTGCAAATAATGCCTGACACTGTCATTGCCAACGTTGCCTGCTATAGGTAAAATGTGCTCAAAACATCAGAGCAAATAGTCTGATAACTTTTATTTATTGATTTACTGCTTCACTCGCCTCTTCAAATATTTAATGTGTACTTAATATGTAGTAGGCATTAGGTTTGGTGCTGTGAGTAAAGGAGTGACCAAGACAGATAATGGAAAGATAATTATATTAGAAAGTCTGAAATGGGTGAGCACTATTCCTAGATACTCAGAGACCACGAGAACACTGTAGGCCCTCTACCCGGTTAGCCTGGAGAGAACACTGTAGGCCCTCTACCCAGTTTCCCTGGAGAGAAACGAAGTGTGCACTTCCCATAGGATTCTCTGCACTTCTTGATACAGTCATTACATCTGGACCGAAGTTAATATTGGAGATGCCAGCCTCTAAGTGTGTGCCCCACTTTTGGGAGGTTTTCACTGATAGGTTTAGAAAAGACATTAAAG
Source organism: Miniopterus natalensis (assembly GCF_054644295.1). Lineage (NCBI taxonomy): Eukaryota > Metazoa > Chordata > Mammalia > Chiroptera > Miniopteridae > Miniopterus > Miniopterus natalensis. The sequence goes on along the minus strand of NC_142093.1, from coordinate 19,105,358 downwards.
TCCTTTGTTCATAGGAAGTAATCAATAAAACTCATTAAAAGAATGACTGGACCATCTAGTATAGGGATGGTAAAGAGGTTTCATTCCACTTCTGAGCTCTGAGAGTTGCTACGGTAGCTCCTGGAGTGGCTGTTATGGGCTAAATTGTGTGTTGATGAAAATCACTCTGAGAGTTAAGGTCTTATGTTCAAACTTCAGAATTCATGGGAGGGATTTAAGGGCCAAAGCTCAGCTACCTAAATGACCACATAAAATTAGTGACAGCCCAAATCCTTTTTATGTTTTTTTGATTCCTCAATTAAAATCTCAAGTTTGTATTGGAAGGGCCTGAACAGCCCTTTACTTCTAGGCCTTATTTCTCGCCACTTTCCATATGCATTAAGCATGCTACACACATCAAACATTTTCACATCCCAGGATGCAAGTTGATCCCTCATGCCACTATTGTTTTTCATGTCACTGCTTCCTCCTGCGTTGCCTTCCAAGACAACCTCTAGGGGTCCTTTAAGAATCAGTTTAGCCGTCAACTTCTCTCGAAAGCCCTGCTCTGCCCCTCCTCATTTCTTTCCTCTCTGTGCAGAGCCGGCCCTGTCTCCTCTCTACACAGTATCATCCAGGCCGTGCCTCTGTTCTGCAGTTGCTGGCCTGTCCGTCTATCTGTCTGTCTTCGCATTCCCCAAGCTTGAAATTCCCAGAAGGCAAAGATTTTGACTTACCTCTGTCTCTCTCTACAGACCATGCTAGTAGGACTGCAGTAGATGTTGGTGGACCAGATGGATTTTAAAATGGATGAAAAGCAGCGTTCCCATGGAAGTTAAGGATCCACTTTTCCTCAGCTCCTTCCCTTCTATATCTAGAGCCAGGGTAGTCACTACATCTGCAGTATTTCAGGCAAGTTGCTTAGAGACCTCTCCATTTTCATTGATTTGCCCGGAGGTAGCTGCCTGCCGCAGAGGACAACTGCAGGGGTGCATGTAAAGCACTCACAGGGTGTGACAATTACTCTTTCTGAGTCTGATATTGGAACCTCAGAACCATTTCTTAGGTTGTCATTTCTTTTATGCCATTAATTCCCCACCAGGACTTGAGGCCTCAGTGCTGACCCATGTGAATTGAGCCTAAACCACAAATGCACTGCCCACATCATGATGTCTCCCCTCCTCCTAACTTCTGTTTTTCTTCCACTCTCTATGGACTCTCCAGACAACTTCTGCCTTAAATCATGCATTGTTCAGCCAGACCCTGGCTCCACTCCTCTGCAAAGACTGTGATCTGAACCCTTACCCTTGCTCTTTTGTTCGCATTGACAGTCCACAGCAATGTACAGTCCAGAACAGATACGCCCCCTGCCTCTCCTTTCTGCTGATTCAATCCCAATAAATTATCCTATTAGCTGTGCTTAGAAAATATTATTTTCTGTTCAATCAATTATTCTAGTTAGTGGAGTTTAGCTATGACCACACATTAGTTTCTGATTCTAGAAAACTGGAACATGAGATATTATGCTTAACCCTAAAGGATACTCACTGTAATTAGTTTTTCTTTAATGACTAAGACTTTGGGGACCATATATTAATTTAGGATATCATTATGACTATCAATTATTTTCTCATAAATATGAAAAAGGTCCAGTTAATTGAATGCCCCAGAAAATAACTACTAAACAATTACCTTATTGTTTTTGTGCATCTTGTTGTATCCTTTGTTTTCAGTTTAATACAGCAAACCAATTTGCTTCTAGTGGATAAATAGGGTGCTTGTTTATTAGTAAATTTCTTTGTGAAATGTTATGCTAGAGGAAAGATGACTTTGAATGGGTATGGGGCAAGGATCCTGGTCTTTGACATTGAAAGCATGCTATGACACAGGATAGGGACAGTCCAGGAAGCGAGTAAGAACAAAATAAACGGCAGGACATCTAAGGTGAACCCTTAGGTGTAGAACCTGTTGTGCAGAAAGGAACGTAGATGGAACTAGGCATCAGGTACTCAGGCGGTGTTTTAAAATCAGGAGCAGTCAAAGGGACTGTCATCTAAGGTGCCTGCTACCTGCTTTTCTAAACTCTTGTGTTAGGTGCTTCCCAGGACGCTCCATTCTCCTCGCTCTCTTCATAAGTCAATGGCCACTTATTCTGGGTTCCTTCTCTGGGCTCTCCTCTTTTCTCAGTCTTAAATACAGGCGTGCCCTGGGCTCAGTCCTCAAGGCCCATCTCCTTTCTTTCTACTTTCACTCCTTATTTGATTCCACCCAGTACCATGGATTTTTGATGACTATCCATGTGACAATAATGCTCAAATTTTTATCTCAGGCCTCAACTCTGAGTTCCAGACTCATATGCTCAATTGAGAAGTCAACATTCCTGCTTTAATATCTACTAAGCATCTCAAACTTAATACATTCAAAACAAAACATTTTATTTCTGCCCTCTGGATTCCCTGTCTTAGTAAACGGTAAGCATGTTCACACAATTGCTCAGTAGAAAAATCCACTCAACCTCAGTTACTTCCTTTTTCATATATCCCACTTTTGATCTATTGGCTAATGTTGTGGTCTCTACCATCCAAAAAGATCCCAGATTGGGCCATCCTGTCCCACTGCTCACATCTTGTGAAAGCCATGAGCAACTCTCTACCCATTGTTCTCTCTGCTAGGCTGATGGAAATGTACTCACAGTGATCCTCTTTAAACACTACACTCTTCTACTCAAAACTTTCAAGTAGCTTCTGGCACTTTTTAAATAAATTGTAACAACCTCTCAGTTCATCTGCCTCTACCACGTGTTCACCCGACTCCAGCCACATTGGCTCCTGCTGTTTCCTCAAATGCAAAGAAACCAAGTTTCTTACCTTAGGGAATTAAGATTTTCTATGACCTCTACCATTACTGCTCTTGCCCCAGATATAGACTTCTCCCTTACTTTTTCAGAGCTCCAGGCAAATGTTATCTACTAAGGGAGGCCTTCCCTGACCACCTTACCAAAACCCCTTCCTTGCTATTCTCTAGCCCATAACTTGCTTAACTTTTTTCTAGGAATCATTACTACCTAACATTAGATTATATATTTGTTTATTTTCAGTCTTCCCCAACTGAAAGCAAGTTTCATAAGAGTAAGACTTTATTTCTCTTTCCTTAAATGAATAAATTGGCTCCAGAAGGTATCCAGAGCTCAACGTCTTTGCCAATGCAGTCAGATAACCGGGTTTGGACCACAGTGCATGGTGGCCCTGGGGAACTGAGATAGCCATCTGCTTTACACACTAAGCCCAGAGTTTTATAGGGTCTCCTTTGATGAAGACAAGTGAAAATGGGTTGTTGCAAATTGGATGACAGGAAGAATAGGTGCATGGGAAAAAGTCATTGTTCTTGAAAGAGAACCTTACACTTGCATGAAAAATCAAAATGTTCCACAACTAAACTCAGACTGTTCTAATTAACTTGTGAATAATACTTTTAATTTCTCATTACTTATTTATTTCCATGCTTTGAAACAAAACAAAAGCTCTTAAAGATAAAAATAAGTCTGAGAATATGTTAAGGTTGTTGACTGTATTTTGAATAGAAAATTGCTTAAAGGTGGGAAATTCTCCCAAACCCTTTAAAAATTCTGAAGCATCACAGACTGTTATGTTTGGGGTAGGGGGCGGGGAGGGGGGGGGAGACAGAGCTGAAATAGGAGAACCTACAGCATATCTAAAAAAAACAAAAGGTTTATTTTTTCTCCTAGTCAATCAGTCTAAGACAGTGGTTCTCAAAGTGTGATCTGGGGATTCCCATCATCTCAGAGACTCTTTCAGGGGGTCCATAAGGTTAGTACTATTTGCATAAGATGTGAAGATATTCCTTTCCTTTTCCATTCTCATTTTCTCACCTGTGTACACTGGGGTTTACCAGAGGCTACATGGTGTGTGATATTACAACAGGTTAAATGGGAAACTATATATGAAAATTCAACCATCTTCTCTTAAGCCAAAGTTTTTAGTATAGACTCAGACAATCGTTTTAGCTTTTGAGCATATATAGCTAACCAAAGCTTTGTGAACACGTATCCAAATGGAAACCCATGGAAAGTTTTAAGGTCTAGCATTGTGGCTCTGAGCACAGGCCTCCCAAACCAAACTGCCTAAATTTACTCAACCTTTCTATGCTTCAGTTTCTTTAACTCTCAAGTATGGATAATATTAGTACCTAAATCAAAGGACTGGTAAAAAAGATGAAATAACATCATACTTATAAAGTATCCAGAACAGTGCTACGCATATTTCATAAATGTTAGCTACTATTGTAGTTCATATATAAATGTTAGCTGCCATTATAATCATTACTGAGAATAATACCAAAATATTAGTAGGAACTGGGGGGGGGGGGGGGAGGGAAGCTAACAATAAAACTGTAAGAAGTATTGGGGTTTCAATGTAATTAGAAATTGAAATATAAATTTAATATTACCATTGAGGCAGTACCCTTTTCTGAGAAATCAAATATATTTCATTCAAAAGTAAACTCCCTCTCTGATACTCTATTCAGTAACTATGTGATTAAGCAACTTTGTGCATATTATATACATGCCCCAAGGAAGAAAACGGAGACTGCATATTATGAAGATCAGTAATTAAGGAAAAAATAATCTGTTAGTGTGAAGTGTATCATTTCCTGATAACATTGCTTCCCAAGCCAGGAAGCCATATCTAAAATCAGATGACTAGAGCACAGTTGTCCTGACAAAGGGTAATGGGAGTCCATGAAAACCAGGCTTGTAAAAAGACAGTCTGTTGAGAGATCCAGTCTCACCCTTTGCACTACAGAAAGGACAACAGGGAGAATACCCTTAAATGGAATGCCCTAGATAATGTAAATTACTTTTATGTTAATACAATGGCTATAACTTGTGAAAGTTATATTTTTGGCATGTTTTTTATCCTAAACAGGTCTATATCTACATTGACATTGAATATCAATTCATATTAAAATTAAGATCACTAAATAGAGTTTTCAGAGTTGCAGAATTTGGTCCAATGTAAGAAGAAAATACAAAAAAATCAGAGTTGTCTACATATCTAATTTGAGGTAATGAGTTTCTTGCCATTAGATATCTAAATCATTTTATCAGAAAAAAAAGTAATAGGTCTACGCAGTTCTACTCTTTATCCATTGCTCTTCTATAATAGAAATAAACTGCTCTATGAGGCAACTCTCATTCATTTATTCAACAAATATTTATGGTCTAGACATTCTTCTAGCAACTTGAAATATATCAATGAACAAAACATATAAAATTCCTGCCTCACATGACATATTATTTTGAGACTAGGCTGATTAATAAATAATAAGTAAGTAAAAACTATATATATCGGAAGGTTTTATGTGAAGAAAAATAAAACAGAAGAGGGATAAGGAATGTTGGAATGGAGGTTAGGGGACATTAGTTAAGTATTGAGGGAAGGATGTTCCCAGAGGAAATAGAGGAGGTGGGAGTAAGGATTTTATTTGTCCATTGATTAAAATTTGCTACTGGGAATCACGTCAAATAATTTTTTTTAATTAGGTAATTATGTTTGTCTTTAATATTCCAAGCTAAATATCTTCAGTTATTTTATTATCTACCATGTGCTAGGATTTCTAGTTTCTTCATGTCTTAGGTCTCTCCCTTGGACAGGACCACTGTAGTCTAAAATACAGAGTGGAATGGGAAAATTGCCCACCACCCCTTTCTGTGTTCTGCCTTCGGTGTGAGTGGTACTTCCTTCAGGATGCCTTTCTGACTCCCAGATCTGAACTATGTGTCTCCTCTAAGCATTATCTTAGCTGCATTATGTTATATTATAATTCACCTTAAACTTGGCAAGCTCCAGGCTGCCTTCTAAGCCATAGCCCCACCACAACAGATAGGGTGTATATTCTGTTCCATCATTGTGCTTGACACATAGTAGGTAGGTATGCAGAAATGTTTGTTGAGTTGGACGGATTAATATCCCTCACAATCTAGTCGTGTATAATTCTAGTCTCTGCTGACTGGATATGTAAACTCCAGGAGGGCAGGAAGTTTTATTGTGTTTACTGCTGTGCCCGGGACACCTAGAATAGGACTGGTACATAGTAAGCACTCAAAAAACATTCGTTGGAGAACTATACAGCTTTGAAACAGCCAATAGTATAACAACAGTTAGGACTGTGTAACTGGCAAATAATTCTAAAAACTCAGTCTTATATTAATCTAGTGCTTCATGCTTTACCAAGTACATTCTCATGTGTTTTCTTCCACAACCTCCCCAACTCCGCGGGGTAGGTGGGGTGGGATGCTTCATTTCCATTTTATAAAGGGAGCAATTTTACGAGGCGCGCTGAGATTAAGAGTTATTTTGATAGATGTTGTCAGGCTTGCATCCAGATCTTCCAGTTCAAGGTCTTACAGTTTTTTACAGCACAACACACAAATATAAATTTACTGCAGGGTTGTCATGTAATATGAACATTTCTTTATCATGCCCAAGTCAGAACATCACTGGTGACAGCACTTGGCTTCCCATAGCACTTAGATTCCTCTGCTCTCATGCCCATATGTTTATAATGCCCCTGGTCTAGATATAGGTCAAGTTTGTTCACAGTCAATCTCAGTCTATTTCTTTCTCTCCTGTATACTCGATGCTCTGCCCTTTTCACGTATTAGATGATGCATCATAGCTGGATAAACATCTTTTACAGTTTCTTGTTTTTTTTTTAAAGATTTGCCAGCATGTAATAGAAACATGTATATTAAAATTTAGTCTTAAAAAGTTTTGATTAAAAAATGAGTCTTGCCCGATCTTGCCAAACTTATCTGAGATTCTCACTATTTGTAATTTCAAAAAAACTGTTCCAACCTCTTGCAATGGCAGTAATCATTTCAGGTTTCCTGTCAACTTTATTGCCTTGGGGGGTATGAACAGGGTATTTCCAGACAGATGCCTGAGGTCAGTAACTTCTTATTTTAATGAAGGGTGTGCTTCCTCTATATGACTGATGGAGAAACATTATTTTTAGGCAGACAGATCAAGTTGGTGTGGTTAGCTCACAATTTATTACCATCTTAGTACATGTGGTGATGGGAGAAGTGGTAGGTCCCTGTTTCTCAGGCGCTGAAATTGTGCTAGTGCCATGAGAGTTTAGACACTGACAAGTAAGGTAGTCTGTTCCAACAGAAACGCGGTGGCAGGGAGCTAAGTGAGATGGTTTCTGTGGTTAAGGCTTGTCAGAGATTTCAAGGCAGAAAATAAGTGCATAAGATTGGAAAAGCAGGCAAAGAATGGGTTTTAGGGTAAAAAATGCTGAGTCCAAGTCCAGCTTAGGTGTTGATTAGCAGTGTGAACACGAGCTTTTCTCCCATCTGTAAAGTAAGGTTATCAATACTTACATAAGAGAGTGGTTCTGAAGATTAAATAGCATAATATGTATAGTTTTCAAGAACCACAGAGCATGAGCAGTGAAGATTTCTGTTTGAGAAACTAAACCTTTGGTGGAAGGCTTCCAGCAGCCTCGTTCAGGAGAAAATCAGCAATTTCACATGTGATAAGAAGCATCAAGTCTAAGCATAAAATTTTAAAAGTTGGGTGGTAGATATTATAGTAATAGCAAAAACACATCTGTAATCTGTACAGTGAGATTTAAAGGGAGAAGAAACAGTGGTACATGGTTGGTTTAAATGGCAATGAGCAAGCACCTTCTTCACTGACAAATTAAAATTGGTTTTATTGGGTGTTTTGCAAGTAAATATTACTTTGTTAATTTGGATAAATATTCATGTATTAATGAAAGTAAGTAAAGTGGAAAGAGAAAATTACTCAACACCACCATCCAGAAATCAGTAAATATGTTACATTTGAAAGATTAGCCTTTCAGAATTTTCCTATGCATACCTATACATCTTTATTTATGCATGTAAAATTATTCTTTTTATAAATATACCATCCAACTATATGTGATGTTTTGTCACCTGCTTTTATCACAATATATGTTCATGTCAGCATAGATTTATATTCTGTGTTGACCCATAGATCATTCCGTTCATGTCAACATGGATCTATAATTCCATTTTTAATGCCTGCCCACGATTATCATAATGCATCAGACAGCCTATTGTGGTTGGACATTTAGATTGCTTGCAATAACTTTCTGCTATTAAAAACAATGAATTTTGCTATTACACATAATGAATTCCAATTCATAAATTATCAAGTAATGTTACATAAAATATTACCAACTTGAAATCTCCAGTGAAATAAAGAATCTGGACAATAGTCATCAATAGTTGCTGAAAACACTAGTTGAAGAATTTGAATGAATTAAGCTGAAGATACCTGAGCACACTAGTAAGTTTAACAACACAAAAGAAGGCAACCAGACATGATTTGCTTCTTAATGTGGCAAAATGGAAGATATATATACAACACTCCCTATGACACAGTCAGGCCAGCCAAGCATCTAAGTGTGTAGAAAAGATAGGGGGCAGAAATCCATAAAAAGATACCACAGCGATGCAATCAGCATATTGCAGAATGAGTGAAACTTGACAGAAAAAAGGACTTGAATTCTTAGGGACTTTAAATTACAAGAATAAAATGAGAGGGTGAATTTATAAAGAGGGTCTTAGAGACATTTCAGGCATGTGTAATGTTCTAATGCTATTTAGATCAGTATTCTCATACACCAAGTACAAACAGGTTGATGAGAGTCAGAGAAATTTCTACATTAAATTAAATAATAATTGTTAATATTTTAGGCATGATAATGTTGTTACAGTCATGAAAAACAAAAAAGAGTCATCTTTTAGAAATATACACTCAAGTATTTATTGATGAAATAATGTGATATCCAAAAGTGGCTTTAAAATAAGCAAGCCTGAGAGGTGGAGGGGACACCTGGATGCCACAAAACTGACCATTTGTTGTCAACCGGTGATGCTGAAAATGGGTACGTAGGGACTCATCCTATTTCTCCTTCTATTTGTATATACTTTGAAATTTACTATAATAAAAAGTAAAGAAAATAATGCAACATAGATTATTATGCACAAATGATTTATGCATACTGGGAATACACAAAATACAGACAAGAAATGCTACTTTTAATTAAGAGAAAATTTAAATCAAAAGAGAAAATTGTGATAATCCTAATTCTTTCTGTTTCAGTTAATTAAGGAGCTTACTTAATCCTAATGGGCAGTGCTAAGAACCCGACTCCCAGATCTGAGCTATGTGACTCCTCTATGCATTATCTTAGCTGTAATGTGGAGAGACATGAAAAGTCTTCATAATTCATTGAGTGATGGCTGATTTTGAAAAGTTCTGTTTAGATGGATAAAAGAGCATATTTCTGTAAAAAGAAATAATAGTAAGTAATGAAAAAAATACACACCACTTATTTTTAAATAAATAAATGGCACTAAAGTTAGTGTTATCTCAAGGTTAACTTTCCAGAGAAAAGGAATTACTATATTTTGAGCAAGATAAAGAGAATTCCCCATCATGGAAGCTTCTAATAATTCCATGTCACCTTTCTCATAAGGTGCAATGTAGACCAAGTGATGGAAAGTGAGCTTTGAAACAAGGAGCAAGCTCTGAGAATTTATATCATGAAATACCAGTTTTAATGGAAAAAGAGGCAGAAGTCACCTCCACACTCCCATTTTACAAATAATCAACCTGCGATCTAGGAAGCTGAAGTAATTTGCTTAAAGTTAAAGCCACAGAATAGTAATTACATTTATTTTTGCACGGTCATATGGTCACATGTAAAAAAAGCCTTTAATCCCATTTTGTTATCAAAAATTGCTTGTGAAGATTACAAAGGTGATAGGCATACAAATTTAAAATAATGAATATAATAGATAAAGATGGTGAACATACTAGTGAATTCGGGTGTCACAAAAAACCACCATTGTTTTTTCTTTGGGAAAAGGCGGAAATTAATCAGGATTTAATGAAAGTGAACAGCATTCTGAAGGCAATAACAAGGCCAGAAGTTATTTATGTGAATGTTAAATGCAAAGAGACATTATATGACCTTTAATTAAGGAAGAAATTGTCTCTAAAAGGAGCAAAAGGTAGCAAAATCATTATTCTGTAGAAAAAAACAAAAGGAGACAAAGGCTGCAGCTACCCACGTTTTTCACCGAGAGGAGGACGTGGACGAGGCTGCGCGGCCTTCTGGCCTCCGTCCTCCACCCCGCAGGCCGTCACCCCCGTCAGAAGCAGCCCCGACCTCCACGCGGCTGGCCCCCGCTTAGGAGGGCACCCTACTGCTGGCCTGTGGGGTGATGCTACACAGGGCAAGTCCTTCCCCCCTGAGTTATTTCTTTATCAGAGAGACTGGACTTGCATCAGTCCCCCATCACGCGCTCAGCTCTGTGCACAGGGAGGCATTTTCAAAATGGGCAGCTTGGGGTTAACAGTGGAGTCTTTGGGCAGGTAAAAAACTGAAACTGAACGACCCTCCTGAGGGTCAGACACCTTGCATGGCATTATAAACACTGTGTTCCAACCAGCTCGGCCAGCCTTCCAAAGGATTTAATTAACTGCTCCCCTCCTGTGCGCAGGTGGGATGTCACTCTCAAATGAATTCACCTTTTAAAACATATCCAGCTTCTTTCTTTCTCTGCATATTTTGTTTTTAGATCATCAGTTCCTATAAAATATATGATTAACTAACCTCGATATCTAGACACGATTTAATGCTCTCAGACCATTTACAAATGAGTTAATGATGTCATGTAATCATAAATAGTGTTTTCAAGTATATTATACATGTGAATAAAGAAATGAAGCATCATCCATTGAAAATTTAGAGACCAAGTCAAAATTTCCCTCTCTGTGTTCTTTGGGTGTAAAGAACCAACTCACATGAGCAATTAGCTCTTCTTACATGCACAGCTTGGGTCCAAGTACCCTGGATGCAAGAAGGCATGGTACCGTACTTTCATCACAGGAGACTTTACTTATACTTATTGCCCCAAATGATTCTCACGATAATATTGAAAGAAACAGAAAGTTATTAGCATCCTCAGTTTGTAAGGGAAACAAGGCTCAGAATGGTGATGAGTTTACCAGCAGCTAGTTCGTAGCAGAGCTGAACTATACATTCTTTCCACTCTCCAGGTAGTTGACCAACCAATTGGATAGAAAAGCTGCCAGGAGGACCCTTAAGTCATTTTCCAGTGATAGGCCCCAGTGGGGGTCTGCAGAGTCTCCTTTCCTGAAGAGGCTCCCTGAGGGGCATATCAGTCCAGAACTGCTTCAGTCAGTTTAAGTTATTGAAAAAGCCTCATTTTTGTAATTGACTCATTTCTATTTGTGGTTAAATTTCAGTCTCATAATCCATTTAAATTTCTCTCCCAAATCCTGCCCTCGCCACAGCAGACAACGCTTGCAAATTGGTTGAAGTTACAGCCTTGGAGAGGTTATCGACTTCTTCAGATCCAGTTTCCCCCTTTTATAACAAAACGCTGTAGCAACCTCTTCATTATTCTGAAAGTAATTATAACAGCATATTCCATGAATATTTTTCATATTCTATGACATAATATAAAACTCTAACTATAATATAAAAGAATCAATGTCAATATTTTATAATAAACGAGCGCATTGTTCATTCCATGAAACTCACATATGACCACGCTAGAGGACAGGATGGAGCAGTCAGGTGCTTGTCCCAGGCAGTGCCACCAGGGCAATGGCTGCAAATGCTGATCAACAGCAGCATGGCCACAGTGAAGCGATTTTCCAAAATGGTGAACAGCTCTTGTTAAATTCCAGACAGAGCAAAGCGGGATCTCTGCTCACTGTGTCCAGCAGTTACATCCCCCTGCTCCAGGGGTACATGATAAAGTCGGTCTTTCCCTTGCCCCAGGAGTACATGATGCAGAACTCAGCTGAAGGCTAAGACTGGAAAAATCAGATGACAGCCTCTCCTTCTTACACTCTTTACAGCAATTATTTTGGGTGCCCCCTCTCTTCGCTTCAGAGGCGGAGCCCGTTGAGTTCTGTCCTTCCACAACTCCTAACAGAGTGGGCAGCGGGCAGCGTAATCTCCGATTTGTTTATATACCACAAAGCAGAAATTTCAACTTCAAATACAAAGGGGGCAATGTCGGAATCTTTTAAAGTTATGAAATGCATTGCTTCCATTCAAGAATTTATCCGGTGCTTTCCTTTTTTGTTTACTTGAGCTAGCAATATTTCTTTTATCTATAAGATAGTGACTTAGAAGGGCATGCCTAGGAGATGCGTAGGCGTGAAAAGAATGGGATTCCCCCACATGATCTGAAAAGCACACTGGGGGAGAACTGGGGTCATCATGGTGACTACTGGTAATCACACGGGAGACCTGACAAGGCACAACAGTGATAAGTAAAATCGTGTCTAGAAAATATGACTTAATTTGTTTGCAGTT